>NC_056747.1:837087323-837219823 GCF_019279795.1 Protopterus annectens
GTGGTTGTGAATACAGTGGGGTGGGGTGGGGGATTTCATAGTTTGGCTAAGAAGTGTGACACAGAAGTAATTGGCCAGGAGGGTATAGGGTTTTATAGATTTTAAGGAGGTTTTGGTTTTCAGATCTAAGAGTATGACTGGAGAGGTAAATGGTTAAGACAGATGAAAGAGAGGGGCAGATGGAAGGTTGGAATATGAGTTTGTGAGCAGTGGTGAGCTGTATGAATTTCAGGTAATTAGAAAGCTCAAGCCAGTTTAGGGAGTGGAGGGAATGGCAGTGATGGGTAGAGTATTTGGACCCTGTAGCAAATTTATAGACTTTGTTATAGCAAGCTTCCAGTCTGTATTTTAGGCTAAGCTGGAGATAAGTAAGTAGAGGGGCACCATACATACGAGGGAGGAGGCTAGAGTACGTCTGTTAGAAGCAGTTAGATAGCGATTTTATCTATACAGCAGACCTATTTTTGTTGGGTTCTTTTGATATTATTTTGAATGTGGATATCGAATTTTAAATGTTCATCAATAGTGGCTTCGACTAATTTGGCGTGAGGTACAATTTTGATTAGAGTGTTATTGTTTTTTTTTTTATTTTAAAGGAGCTTTTGTCTATGGTGAAATTTCTCAAAGGAGAGAATATCATGATTTTTGTTTTGTTATCATTGAGAAAAAGGTGGTTGTTTAGCATCCAAGTTTCGGTATTGCTGTTTGGGTTTTTTGAAGGAGTTCAGAGTGAGAGTTGGCTATACAGATGATTGTGGAATCATCAGCATACTGGATCAGTGTAGCATTATCTATGGATTTATGAATGTTATTAATTAAAATATTGAAAAGTAAGGGGCTGAGAACAGAGTCTTGGGGGATGCCGGAGGGATTGTTGAGAAAGGATAAAGTAGCATTTTTCCATTTAACAGCTTGCTGTCTATTGGAGACATATCTTGTAAACTAGGCTATGGAGGAAGGAGAGGAATTGAGGGAGGAAAGTTGAGATAAGAGTAGAGGATGTGAGTTAATGTCAAAGGCTTTGGAGAAATCTAAGTCTATATGAGTTTCCAGATCCCTGACTACTGAATCAACTTTTAGGAGTGTTTTATTGATGATGTAGTTATGTAGGGTGGCCAACTTCCCAAAAGGTACTATAATGCATTTCTTGGCATTGAATTTTTAATACATGGCTTTGGCACCAAGCATTTGTCTATGTTAGACCTTCCTGAAGGGTGTTCTCATCTTGGGGGGATGCAATGACTGCTCCTAGCTTGTAATCATCTACAAATGTGGTCAGCCAGAGGCCTTTGACATTGGCTTTGACATCTGAGAAGTAGATGCCAAAAATGAGTGGGCCCAGTACAGAGCCCCAAGGGACTACATTGGTGACTGGCCTCTTTGTGGAGGTGGCCTCACCAATCTTAACCTCTTGGGTCCTATCTGTGAGCCAGGTAGCTATCCAGCTTGTAATAAATGGGTTTATGCCTAGTTCCATAAGTTTGTAGACAACACCAGAGTAGGGTATTGTATCAAATGCTTTGGGCAGATCTAGGTATGTAGTATGCATCACTTTCCCTTATTCATTGCCTTAGTGACCCTTTTCAAAGAAGTCCATCTGATTCAGTAAGCATTACCTTCCTTTGTCAAAGCCAAACTGAGATGGATCCCATGTCTGGAGGTCTCCTATATCCTTGTTAACGTTCATGATAATACTTTCCATGGCTTTGCAAATAAGACTAATCAGACTAATGAGTCTGTAATTTCCAGGATCTATTGAAGGTCCTCCCTTATGTAGGGGGAAGATCATCGCAGTCCTCCATTTTTGTGGCACAAAGTGTGTTTTAAAATTATAGTTAAGTATTGATAGCAGGGGTCCTGATAAGTCATATTTTACACTGTTCAGGAGGCATTCCAAGATGTTATCAGTGCCCATTGAGGCTGTGTTCTTGGCCTTAGCGTACACATCCAGAAAATGCTCCTAGATGGAGGGGTTATGTTTGATGGTACTTCCTGGGGGATGTTTGGGAGTGAGATGGAGAGTAAATGGAACTGAATTTGTCCACTAATGTTTTCTATATACCCAGGCTCGGAGAATGTGGCACCATTAACCACCAGTTCAGCACTTTGCTGTGTGCTGCCATTAAGGATTTTTACATAGCTGAAGAAGGACTTATGGTTATCTTTCTGCTGGGATGCTATCTTAACTTCAAAGCTGTCTTTGTCTGATCTAATTAGCTCTCTTATCAAACTAAGTACTACTTCTTGCAACTAGCTGAGCAATTTGGATTAGTAAAGTTAAAAAAAAAAGTTATAAATTAAGCTGTCAGGAAACAGTGCCCTAATGAAGGATGAACTAATGTGTGTTCTTTTTTCATACTACTTTTCTGCTATCAGTTTATTGTTGACATCTCAAACCATAAAATCTTGCTTCGTCACAGCTGCTGTAACTTAGTAGGGGTTTGTGCATCTCACACAAGAAGAAAAAGGGGAGCAGTCTTTCCCTCTATTTTTCAAATCTATGCGACCTCAGAATTAGTATGTGTGTGTGTATATATATATATATATATATATATATATATATATATATATATATATATATATATATATATATATCTTTAGAGAGGCGTAGACTAAGAGTGTGAGAGCAGAGCTTCCACACTGGGGGTATATCCCACTGCAAAAACTGCACTTTGGTATTTTAAGAGGCTTTATGTGCAATGTGCTAGGCTTGTGATTTACTCTTTTCAGATATATCAGTTACGGTTTTGCATCTCAACAAAGTCAGATAAAAAGTTTCATTATAAACCCTCATGAGGGCTAGACAGACCTCGTCATTCTACACCTTCACCTTAGAAATCATTACAAAAGTGTGCCCATTATTCTAGATAATTTGGTTTCCTGTGGTGTGTTGTCAGTTGTTTAAATGCTGAGGATGGAAGAGGGGACAGTCTGAAACACATGTAAAGTTAGAGGTAGCAGCACCAGTATTATTGCCATTATTCTTTGAGGAGGGTTCAGAGCTACCATAATTCTTTAAAGAGGGTCCAAAGTTAAAACCTTCCAGGCTCTCTTTACTTCACCACACTGACTTTTCAGCAGGGTTTATGACATTTGGGATGTTTCTCAGGTCCATTTGAGATCTCTAAATACTTAAGGAGTTTGCTGTCTCAGTTAATTTACAGGATATCTCTTTGTTGTTGGGTAGGAAGTTGAATTTCAAGAGGTTGATCTTGTCAGTATTTATCTTATAATTCAACAAATAATCAAAGGTTCCCAGCATTTTTGGTTGTTCTTCTTTTGGTTTTCCTGGTTAGGGGTCACCACAGCAGAATTCCAGTCCGCTAATGATTGGCAGTAGATTTTTACAGTGCTGAGGTGCCAGCCCGACACCCAACCTTCAACGAAGGCACTCCCATTCATGCATGTCTTTCGAACACCACTCGACTGCAGGGAGGACATGCAGACTCCACACAGAAGGCGTTCCCAGCCGAGAATCGAATGGGAGAACCTCTTGCTGTGAGGCAACATCGCTACCGCTGCATCACCATGGCTTGTTCCGCGCATTTTTGGTAAAGTAGGTAAAACTAAGACTGCCAGAAAAAAATGTTGGGGGGGGGTCTGCTCCGTTTGCAACATGGGAATCCCCTTAACAGATCAGTCTCCTATCAGCTGAGCCAGTAGTTTCAGATAAAGTCTAAACAAGGTCTAAGGCAGAGTACATCACTGTCTTCTACTCCTGTTAATCAGGAATTGTGTAAATAGGTAGCTCTGTAGCAATCCAGGTTTGTCATAATAGTATAAAAACAGTTCAAAGACGTGGCTTAACATTGTATTGTCTCATTGTAAAATATGTCCAGCTTTTCCAGAAAGGGTAGTACCTTTTCAGTAGTTCATGGACTTGACTGGATTATTTCCTCTTGATAGTGAGAATGGAAAATATTAAAGATAAGAAAGAAAATAAAATACATATGATCAAAACATTATAATGCTTCCCTTTTATACATTGCATATTTCATAACTCTGATATTGATAAAATTGTTTATGCAGACATAAACTAAAGCGTTTTCATTATTTATAGAAATAAAAATAAAGCTGTAATCCACACAGCTCACCTTCATGTAACAGTTTGTAATGGAAATGTGGGCAGCGTGGCTTATTTAAACATGAAATTATAGGTTATTTAGATGAAGAAGCAGAAAAATCCATAGAACCATTTATACAGCCAAACCCAAAGCACAAAAGTAATTTACTGAAGTATGTTCTCATTCAGCATAAAAATATAATAATTAGCTTAAGAATGCTATTGTTCTGTAACAATGGAAGACTGTATTCTCAAATGAGATGAGTTTTTGTTGGCATTGCCATGGCTGACCCTATTCATAGTCTAGAAATGAGATAACTGAAGAAAGAAAATTATATACAGTAATGTATTTCAGTAAAATCCTTGACTTTTTATATTTAGAAACTTGAATAGTTTCCACTAAAATACTCACAATGTGCAGAGGAAGATTGCTATACTGAATTTTAGTACTGAAAAAGCCTAAGTGCAGCTTAAGTAAATTGTGTATTTACTAATATATATGCTAAACCATGTATGAATTATTTAATACTTGCTCTGTGTAGTTCAAGTCAAAAGTAAATGTGCATGTATTTTTGTGTGTTTGAGAAAGTGTGTGTGTAAGTGTTAACCTTATGCCTTCTAATCATCTCTTATTAACCATTCAGGAAGGAATTAAAGAAATCTCAACAAATTTAATTGTGGTGATGTAGTATGCTTCACAATGTGTTTTTTTGTCAGTCCCTCTTGCAGGGGATAAGCACACATTTTCAGGGTGAACAACAGGTACAACTATGAGCAGTTTGGCTATCAAGTTTCTCAACTGCCCTACAACAGACTCTTAAAGTTAGAGCAGAACTCTAATGAGAAAATAGGGTTCAAGATTATGGAGTAGAAGCATTGATGGTATTATGAAAACAGAGCAGAAGTTGCAAGGTGTGACTATGAGCTGCATTAAAGACTGCCTCTACATGCTTGTCTCATCATCACCATTTACTACTCTTGTCCAGACTAGGGTCATGATGGTAGCAATCTGAGCAGGGGACACTACACTTTCTTAAATCCAATAATAATCTCCAGATTATCCTGTGGAATTTCAAAGTGTGCCCAGAGAAGCTGAAAGGTACAATTACTCTGACATATCCTGGATCTGTACTGGATTCTCATCTGAGTGGGGTGTGCCTGTTACATCTACCACAGGAGACACTCAGGGGCCATTCACACTAGGTGCCACCACAACTGACTCTTCTCAACATAGATAAATGGCTGCTTCTGAGGTGTTCCTGTATTACCAAACACCTCACTCTGTCACAAACAGTGAGCCCAGTCACCCGGTGAAGGAACATCATTTCTGTCTGTGACTGGAATCTCATCCTTTTGGTCACTAACTAAAGCTTCTGATCACTGGTGAGGATGGGGGGAATAGACTAACCTATAAATTGACAGCTTTGTAGTGTGATTCAGTTATTGCTTCCCAGTCTGCTACAGTGTCTTCAGTACTGCTGTCACTGCACAAATCTACCAGTCACCTCCCCACCTCTTGAGAAGAATACCCGAACAATTAAGCTCCACTACCTGTGGTAACTGCTCCCCCCACAAACTAGTAGGGAGCAATCCACTCATTTCTTGGACAGAAAATCATGAAGTCAGATTCCAGATGGCAATTTATGGGTGGGGAGTGTCTGCCATCATATGTCTAGTTCACCTCTTCTAGCTGGCTATTGCATTTAGATATAATCTAAATATTATGTTCTTACCTGGTTATAATAATCTAATCAACAAGCAAAAAAAAATCAACAGATGTATAAATAAATAAGATAAACCTTACTGAAATATATACAATGATTCATTCTAAGGTTCTGTGTCAGTAATATTCTTTGAGTACATCTGTATTAAACAATTACACCCCTATGTATGCTAGTCACTACACTACTCTATTCACTGCTGAGTCGAGAATGATGGAAGCTCTTGCCCTGTGTTTATGGCCATCTACACCTTTCTATCTTAAGTAAACAATACTGAGAACTTCAGTAATCATAATGCATTAAGCTGTTACATGACTGATCATAATATTTTTGCAGATGGAAATTGTCAATATGTCCCTGTTATATTTAGATAATTTCCATATATATTTCAAGTTTTTCAGTGCATATTCATTTACTACATAGACCAAGGATATTTTCACTGTTATACTCGTGATCTCTCAAACATTCCACTGTAATATTACCCATTGTGTTATACAAGCATTTACAGTACTCCTCAAAGTCTTATAGAAAAAATTATCATGTAGTTTCTCATTGCACTTAACTGAAAAAAAACAGAATAATTAAGCAAACTTTTCTGCTGAGGATCTAGAACTTGCCTTAAATTACAAAGGCTGATGCAGGAATGATGCAAGCTGTTTGTACTATATAAGGCAGCTTACACCATTCCTGTTTCAGCCTTTTAAATTTGTCTCCTGCTTTTGCAGCTAGCACATGTGAAGTTTAAATATTTTTCATCTTGTTCACAAGAGAAAGGGAGAGAGGACTGATGAAACTGACCAGCAGATTAGTGTACTGGCAGCAGTATTGCACTAGAAACCACAGCTGAGTCATAGGACAAAGGTCCATAACTGTGCAGTAGAAATGACTTTGAGACTGAGTTAGGTTGGCAAGCAGGTATGGCAAACAAGACTGTGCAGAATGTAGGTTCTCAAGGACCCTAAAATGCATAGGGACCCATTGAAAGAAGGAAGTGTCTCCGGGATTGAAGTGGTTCCTGCAGTTCAAATAATGTTACTCTATTACAATGGGAAATGTCTGTGTTATACCATTTTTACATAGATCTATGGAACTCAAAAGGAACATGGAAGGACATGTCCAAAATGGACTTTAATAGCTGGTAATTGTCCAGCTTCTGAAATGTAAAAATTGTGATCACAACTCAATCCTTACTACACTGTCATATTCCTAGCCATCCAGCAAACTGATACATGTATAATCCTTTTTTTTTTTATTAATAATAATGATGATATTGGCACATGGTTGTCTCATTTCAATGGTGAAGGAATTCATTAAGCAATAAAGATAATCTGATGCATTATGAAAGGATAATGCTGAGCTTTGGAGCAATGACCTATGTGGTACGGCTGGTTGCTTTCAACATCATTCAACAAAGAAACCATAAGATCATCACAAAGTAACATATGGAGTATCTCAGTGGAATTTTGAACTGGATATTTTTTAATTAACTTTAAAGTGCATGACTTAAATGAAGCACTAATCAACAAACTCTAGGGCCCTTACATGCCTAGCCATGCAACTCAAATGTGACCCACAAATGTATTTATATAGGGGTGATTTACTGACTGCCTCTGTTCATAAGTGCTTGTTTTTCCCCAAGGAGCTCACCCAAGGGCAGTGAGTTTATTAAGAGTAAATGATGTGCACATGACACACATAAATGCATCCGCTGAAGTACTTTTCTAACAATCTGCTTTAGATGTCACTCTTGGTTTCCTAAATGAATGCCCGTACTGCATTTATGCCCTGTCAGCAACAACCTATCATATCCACTAACAACTTCAGCAGCCCCCTTTGCCCTGCTCTAGTTATGGCTCAATTTAGTGTCCCAGAGACAGTCTGTTATCCTGAAGTTGCCGTGTAAATTAAAAACTTGGAGCCTACAAGACGTTCCTACTATTGTAGGGCCATATGTAAAGTACAGTTGTGTAAGTTGAACTTATCATAATAGTAGATGTCCAAATGATAATGCTGCAGTAGTCTTAGCTATATGGGTTATATCCTGCTAAGGATATAACAGCCAGACAGCTTCCAAAGCTTCAGGTACCCTGCATGTGCCCAAAATGTTGAGCAGCTCAAGCTGAGCTAACTAAAAGACAAGTTTGGACGCAAAGCCCTTCAAAGCTCTCCTGCTAGCAGACAGCAGGAGGCTGAGCCCTGAAAGGACAAGGCTAGGAATAACAAAAAATAAATGTCCACATGCTGGTATAAAAATAAAAAACACAGGAATTGAGGGAGGGAGCACCTACTGCAACAGTGATAATTTGAACATCTACTGTTATGTTAAGTTCAACTTGTACAACTGTATTATATTCTTCATATTGATCGGTGCTGCAGTAGCCTTAGCTATGTGGGTAGATTACCATAGCTAACTATATTTGGGGAGGTGGAAGAAGGGTCCAGGAGACCCTGTAGAATGGTCCTAGGAAAAGCAGGAGCTAGACCTAGGGTAGGAATCCAGCTTAGAGTTCTTTGAAAAAGTATGTACAGAGGACCAAGTAGCAGTTTCTAGAATACTTCAAGAATACAACCCTTTCCAAAAAGCCATAGAAGAAGCCAAGGTCCTTGTAGATTGGGACTTGACCCTGCCTGGAAAGGTTTTGTCATGATGAGTATAACAAAAGGTAATAGCCTTAGATAGCCATTTGGATATAATCTGATTTGACACCAGTTGTCCCGTCTTCTTACCTTCTCAAGAAATGAACAATTGATGACAATGATCTGAAAGATTTAGTTCTGTCAAGATAGTACCCAAGTTGTCTGTGGTCATCCAAGTTTGGAGTACTCTTTCTCCCTCATTTCAGGTTCATGAAAGAAAATGGGGAGATGGACAGTTTGACCTAAATTAAACTCTGATACCACTTTAGGCATAAAAGGAGGATTAGTTCTCAAAGAAACCCTATTCTTGTGAAAAATGAAGTATGGCTGACTCACCATAAGAGTTTGCAACTCAGATACCCTTCTAGCTGAGGTCAGAGCAATCAAGAAGAGTGTTTTCTTTGTTAATAACCAAAAGTGAGCCAGATTAGTTGGTTTAAATGGAGCAAGCGTTATTCTCTAACGCAAAATTAAGATCCCAAGGAGAAACCACCAGTTTACTTATGCAAAACTCCTTTCAAGAACATTTTGACCCATGAGTGCCCTGAAAGAAGAGGATCCATGGGTAGACATGCTGACATGGCTGATGAATAATAAAGGCCACAGGATAGTCATGCACACAAATTGTGAGACCAGAGAACAAATAGCCCTGGAGGGGTGCTGGTTATGTTGTTGGCACCAACTACAAAAACCTTTTCCATTTGCTAATATATGATTTTCTAGTAGCAGACTTTCTTGCCTCCATTAGTACCTGGTCCACATCTTCAGAAAACTGGTGCCTAAAAGGAATTAAGTGGTGACTGACTGCTTCGGAGCAGGGAGGGACAAGGGAAAGCCTTGATTTAAGGATATCTGCTGTCTCCACCAAGTGATTTATCTTCTGACAGACTCTATCCCAATCATCCAGGCATTCAGTTAAAGAAGATTGATATCAGGGAGTATCAAACACCCCGTTCTTGTTAATTGCCTCTGGTATTTTCAAAAGAAGGAAGAACCATGGTTGCCTGAACCAGAAGGGAATTATGACAATGATCTTGGGGGATTCTTAATGAATCTTCAGAAGTACCATGGATATTAATGGAAAGGGTGGAAAGGCATACAGGGATATCCCTGTCCAAAGAATGGAAAGAAAAGGCACCTGTATTTCAGGCCTTCTTGCACTGAGTCCTTGAACAGAATTTTGTCAGTCAGGAGGCAAAGAGGTCTACTTGAAGAATTCCCAATAGATGGATCAAATCTTGGAAGACCCCCCCAAATCAAATTTCCATTTGTGAGGGTCTACCCAGATCCTGCTCAGTCTGTCTGCCACACAGTTTTGCTCTGATGGAATGAAGGATGCCTGTTTAGTGAGATTGTTCTGTGAAGCTATATCCCAAGCTAACATGGTTAGTCTGCAAAATGGGGTGTGACCTGCTTCCCCCTTGCTTGTCAATGTGCCACATCATTGTGGCATTGTCTGTAATCACTTGAAGATACCCCTGGGCCAAAGATGGTTCAGATAATTGAGTGCCTTCATCAGGGCAAGCATCTCCTTGATATTTATGTGTTTGCTTCTATCTTTGGTGTCCCATACCTCCTGCACTTTTCTTTCTCCTGAAACTGCTCCGCAAGCAAAGTCTGAAGCATCTGAGGTGACTGCTTTGCAGCAGGGAGGGAGAAGGGGAGATCTTGATTTAAGGATATCTGTTGTCTCCACCAAGTGATTTCTTTTTTGACAAACCCCTGTACTGGGATCTGAAAGGATAAAGGGTGTTGATGCTGGGACCAAAGTGATGTCAGATACCACTGTGTCTTACTCATATGGTGTCTTCACAGGGTATCACGAGCATTACAGATACCATGAGACCGAAAATCCTGATGTATTCCCTCACAGTGACTGAAGTCTGACTGGAAAACCTTAGAAATAGATCTAGGTAAAAATCTATTTTTACTGTAGAAGAAAAGCTTTCTGAACTGATGTGTTTAGTCGACATCCCAGGAACACAGTCCTGTATAAAGGAGTTAATAAAGACTTTTGAATGTTTTTTTGGAATCCCAGCTTGTGCAAGTGATCTCTCAGCTGAGAGAGAGATTCTTGTCATTCTGAAAAAAGACTGCAAAGATAAACAAGTTGTCTAAATAAGGAAGTGTGGATAGCCTGTAGCCTGCAATGAGCTATAACTGGAGCTAGACACTTTGTGAACACACTCGATGTAAAGGAGTAAAGGATAGTACAAAGGGTAAGGCAGAGAACTGATAATGTGATCCAGACAAACAAAACCTTAAGAAATGTCTGAAGTCTGGATGAATAAGTATGTGATGATAAGCATTTTTTAAGTCTAGTCTCCCCAGGAAAGTTGAAAGAAGAAGAAAAGGCAACAGGTTGTGAAGTGACATCATTTTGAATTTGGGCACCATCACAAACAGGTTTAGGAAGGAAAGATCCAGAGCTGGTCTCCAAGCATTTTCTTTCTTTGGGACTAGGAACATTCTTGAATAAAACCCCTTCCCCACCGGAGAAGGATGAACTGGTTGTGTCTCTCCATAGGACAGCATGTGATGAAGAACAGGTGGAAACAAAACAGTCTGATGTGCAGGAATGATTCCTCCTGGAAAGGAGGAATTTCTTCCCACTGCCATCTGTAGCCATGATGAATGATTTTTAGAACTCATTTGTCTGAAATAATCAGTTAAAGAGAAAATGGAGATTCATGCTTTCTTTAAGAGAAAGATGGCCAGGGTGGGAGGGAGTCAAAAGGCCTCTTGAATAGTCATTCAAACTTGGAGTGTTCTTGGTTTTGGGAGGTTTGAGACTTCTTTTTGGGACCTCCTTGCTACTTTTTCTTAAACATCTGTTTACCTTAAATTTATTCAGACTGTTTGTTCATTTTTTTTTTTTTTTTTTGCCAAAACTGAATGAGGAGAAAGAAAAGCTTTTGGACAACTTGGAAAAGGAGGGCTTTAATATCTTGAGATTCCCTAGATCATCTTGTCCCTTTCAAACTTTTTGATCACCTCTGCAGCAGAGGAGCCAAACACAAAATCTCTATCCAAGGGAGAATTTTAAATCTCATTTTAATATCATCCGAAAGATTCTGAGAATACAGCCAAATAAAAAACCTCCTTAAAAATGTACCAGTGGCCATAGCCTTAGAAGTATCAGAGTCATGCACACACTTCAAGTAATGAGTAGTGACCTGTGCAATAGAAGATAATAAGTTATGTAAAGATCTGTCTTTACAAGACAAAACTATAGCTCAAACTTTCCTCAGTTTCACAATATGTCAGAATAAATTTTAACATATGAACCTGACAATTTAAAATTCTGAAATTCAAAGTTGCAGAAGTTTGTTTGTGTCTTTCGGCTTTTCCCGGTTAGGAGTCGCCACAGCAGAACTCCAGTCCGCTAATGATTGGCAGTCGAGTCTTACGTGCTGGCTTGCCGGGCCTAACACATAACCTTCAATGAAGGAACGCCCATTCACGCATGTCGCCACACAGAAGACACTCTAACTGAGAATCGAATGGGCAACGTCTAACTGTGAGGCGACAATGCTACTACAGCACCACCACCGCAGTATACACTTTTTTTAATACCCATCAATAATTTCTCCATCCTTATTAAAAAGAGTAGGATTGGAATTAATTAAGTGCTTAGCAGCAAAGGAGTCAACTAAGGCTGTAGCTGCTGGGTCAGGTTTGTGAACAGTGTATAAAAATTAAAAATACTGAGCAACTTTATACACCCCTATCTGCCATTTTAGGGACACTTACCTGACTATCAGGAAAACTGCAGGCAGTAAGACACAAACCCTCTAAAAGCAGACAAGACAGGAGGAATGCATGTAGGTTCTGAAAATCCTTCCGTAGCAACAACTACTACTACTTTTTGAAGGACTGAAAAACCTCAGTTTTCTCCCAATGGAAAAAAAAAGCTGGTACATTCTAGCAACAGTCAAAGGGAAAGATAAATCCCCACAGGTCGAATCAGGAAGAGAGCTCTCCTCTGAATCAGAAATCAGAGGACAAAAGCCTGAATCAGTCCCTGTATCTTCCTGTTCTCATTCAGAATCCTGAATTCCTTCAGGAAAGGAGGTATCCCTCTTTCTTTTACCGGAAACTACTCTACAAGGATCAATAGCCTGAATTAAACCCTGAGCCAGTCCTAGTAAACTACTCCTATCCAAGGAAATTTGAGGAGTAGAAGATACACACTTGGTTTTCTGTTAACTTTGATAGAATAAAATGGGGCCAACTGTATTACTAATGGCAGCAGCTGTTTCCCAAGGGATGGGAACAGCATACTGACACAACAGTAAAACCTTCCCTCTTCACGGACTGATAAGAATAGTTCTCCCTTGTCTAAAAGCTGCAGAGGATGTGGCTAACCCCCAGTCCACAGTGGCTGTAGGTCTACACCAGAGGGATCCAGGATAAAAGAGGAGTGGTCTGAGTCTGAGGTACAACAAATGGTCAAAGCAGAGTCACCCACCTGTGGCTGAAGCAAATTGCTAGCCTATTGTGGTAGCAAAGGCTGTTTGCTTAACTTTCTTTTTGTGGCTGCCAGAAGGACTGACCATGGAAGTGACAATATGCTCCATGGTCAAGCTGAAAATAGTGCACTATGCAGCCCCACAAACTTAAAATAAACACAATTTCTCCACAGAAGCTGGTTCTGCCATATTAAAAGTAGTGTTATCTAACTGATAAACTGAGTGCTCCATTTATAAGTACGTTACAGTCTTGAGAATAGCTTTAAAATAACTTTCCTGAACAGGAAAGTAATAAAAAAACAGTAAAAAATAAGAAAATTGAAGTTTTTTTTCCCAAAGGGAAACTTATCTGTCTAGCTAAGGGAAAGCCCAAGGTAACAGTCGATCTTCAAAAGCCTCAGAGGAGCATGCTCTTTGATGGCAGTAAAGCTCTGAAGGTCTTCATACCCAAACTTATCTTTTAGTCACCTGAGCTTGAGACCTTTGACAGTTTGGGCACATGGAAGGTGCCCTGAAGCTTTGGAAGCTGGTTGGCTGTTCCCTTGGCAGGATATAACCAATATAGATAAGGCTACTGCAGTAGTGATCAGTATGAAGAACATCTGTAGGTTCATCCTCAGAACATAATACAATGGAACAAATTTAGATGTTGTAGCAGTTTTATCCATTTTATTTCTTCATAAAAAATACAAAAAGATGTGTAATGAAATGTGCATGCAAAGAATGCCTCAGTAGAAGACAGGATTCCCAAAAGATTAACACTGCAGTAGTGGTTGCAGTTACATAACATTTTTAAATGTTTCTGTGATGAGAAGACCCATCTGTGTGATTCACAAAAGCCAGAATTTTCATACTTTGAAGTATGAACAAAATGCAAACTTCAGCAAAGCTAGAACTTCCACTGAGTGACCTCCCAAACCTCTTGTATCAGAGGCACATGGGATATATGCAAATGACCTTTAAGAACATCAGATGTTTCAGCTTATTGGCGATTCTGAATGTCCATGACTTGTTTCATCATTTTAATGGACAATTTCAGGCCAATAAAGCCAAACCCCACTAGCTGTGGATATGCATATTTCGGCCTTGTTATGACCTCGTCAGCATAGCACAAGCAGAGTGTTTGACTAAGCATAAGAAACACAGAGCTGTTATACCCAGCTGATGTCCATTATCATTAGGGGCGCTGCAAAAATATCCCAAACAACAAACAAACAATAAATGAGAAGGTCACTGAAAAACCAATCAGTAAAAACAAAATGCAAACTCCAGCAAAGCTAGAATTCTACTGAGTGACCTCCCAAACCTCTTGTATCAGAGGCACATGGGATAATGACCCTTATGAACATCAGGTGTTTCAGCTAATTGGCGATTCTGAATGCCCATGACTTGTTTTGTCGTTTTAATGGACAATTTCAGGCCAATAAAGCCAAACCCCACTAGCTGTGGATATGCATATTTCAGCCTTGTTATGACCTCGTCAGCATAGCACAAGCAGAGTGTTTGACTAAGCATAAGAAACACAGAGCTGTTATACCCAGCTGATGTCCATTATCAATAGGGACACTGCAAAAATATCCCAAACAACAAACTAAAACAATAAGTGAGAAGGTCACTGAAAAACCAATCAGTAAAGACAAAATGAAAACTCCAGCACAGCTAGAACTTCCCCTGAGTGACCTTCCAAACCTCTTACCTTTACCCTAATGATAATGGACATCAGCTGGGTATAACAACCCTGTGTTTGTTATGTTTAGTCAAACACTCTGCTTGTGCTGTGCTGACGAGGTCATAACAAGGCCGAAATATGCATATCCACAGCTAGTGGGGTTTGGCTTTATTGGCCTGAAATTGTCCATTAAAATGACAAAACAAGTCATGGGCATTTAGAATTGCCAATTAGCTGAAACACCTGATGTTCATAAGGGTCATTTGCATATATCCCATGTGCCTCTGATATAAGAGGTTTGGGAGATCACTCAGTGGAAGTTCTAGCTTTGCTGGAGTTTTCATTTTGTTTTTACTGATTGGTTTTTCAGTGACCTTCTCACTTATTGTTATACTTTGAAGTATCTAAAAGTGACAGAGATGTTATAAAGCATTATTTTTTTGGTCTGCTTTTACCGCTTTCCTGTACTAAATTGTGTACTTTAGTCAAATCACCGTTTACAGAATATTTTCACATGCAGTGCTAGGACTCTGCTGTTTAATCCCAAAAACAGTTAATTTTGCACCTGGAGTCAGATGACAGCTATAGGATTTTCCTTGTTAACTTGGATTGCAAACATATTAATAATGGCATGTTCTTGTACGCCAATCACTAAAAATAGCAAAGACTACGGTCATGCACCTCCCTCCAAATTAAACAGCTGGTTGTCAGGTCAGTATACTTGTGCCATTCAGTGCTTCATCAAGAACTAGACTCCAGAAATGTATAAGCCAAATGTCAACACTGATATATTCTCCACCCAAAAAAAACCCTGCAAGTGGAGGTAAAAAAAAAAGCCAGCTGAAGCACTGTACCCCTGCTTGTTTTGAACATACCAGAATGTAATTCTCAGCAGACCATGTAACAATGTCACAAAATTACAGCTTTAATTCAAAATGGCATGCTCAGAAGTCTGAATTTTGGTGCATTTAAACCCCCCAAGTGGTGGACAATGTCTACTCCTTTCAGAGCATACACTGCACCTTTTTCCTATAACCCTGTACACCAAGTTTAACACCATGTCACTGGTATTGTAATACCACTGGCCCCCTTGCCTTTTCCTATCCTAAAAATAATTGGATAGCGATAAAACTGGGACTGGCTGGATAGGAATGTGACATCAGAGTAACCGGTCTGACAGTGTTTTATGTCTGAGACCAACAAGGGTCCATTAAAGTGACAGAATTTATAAGGAAGTATGTTGAATGAGAAATAGTAGACACTGTAAGAGTAGAGCTTATGATTAGAGAATGTTAAAATCTTCTACGATCACTGCCACTGTTTTGAGAATCTGAAATGAAATAAAGATAAAGCATCAATTATTTTTTTTTTTGCAAATAATGCTTTACATTTTAGGATGCTTGCTAATATGCCACATATGGACTGTGTGTCATGCAGGCCACACATGCTAAGGCGTAGTGAGGCCTGCTGCCTTCGACCTCACACCTTGTTCGATCTCTGTTATTCAAGAATACCTATCCCTAGTCCCCTGTGTCCATCACAGGTCAAACATAAAAGAGTGTCAGTCCTCAACTTTGGTTGAGGAGGATGCCAGTCTAAGGAACTGCCTGGATGCCAGATGACCTAGTTATTCCTCTGGGGACCAGTGATTTGAAAAGGATAATCAACAGGTTCAACAAAAGTATTTTTCCTTGACTGCATATCAAAATAAATAAATACAAAAATAAAATAAAATAAACAAACAAATAAAATGCTGTTAAGTGCTAGGATTTATGCATTTAAGCTGAGAAACTGTTGGCTTGGATGTAGTCTAATGAAGCAACCACAGAGGTCGTGAGCTCTTCAATAAAGATTTTCTGCATTTTTATCGAAGCATTACTGTGTTTATCCTGAACAGTCGTGGTGGTTTGGCTCTGCTCTTTTGTTGCTGTATTATTGCCTGCTCCGAGCCCTTCATTTGCAGTTGTTGGTATATATTTTCTGTTTTGGATATATGTAGCTATGTCTGTACATCAAAAATACAATACCATGATGCAAATATTCATGATACCGTATCATGCAAACACACCAGGAAACACACTATCAGTAATGCCTCATTGTTTCTGCTCTACCCATCTATTCAGCTTTACTTCTAAACTGAATCATCAGTATGATATGCATATAGTCAGTGGCGTGTTGTGTTCTAAGCCAGGAAACATTTTAAACGACAGTACAGCTTCAAAGGCAGGTGACATTTTAACCTCTTAACAGCTATATGGCTCACTCCTGTCAGCAGTGCGTGTGTTTACTTCTCTGTTATATTATATGGCTATGGCTGGTTATATTTAAGTTGTTTAAAATGCATTTCGTAAAGGATTCTGTGACTTAAAATGTAATTCACAATGGATACTGTGTTTCTATGTTTCACATCAGCTGTGTATGTTCACACTACATGTTTAACACAGAAACACATGTTCTTCTGCATTGCAAAAGCAATACCCCCCTTACACTGCATACTTTTTTTTTATCCAATGGCCATGCATTTCATATATATAACCCAGATGAAAAATTACACTTTCCCATATACTGATGATGTGATATTTTTGGGTGCAGTTGTAAACACAGAGTTATTATTCACCCATGTGTTCAGCAGAGATCTGCGTAGAACATTTGATATTGCTGGCAGCATACTGTTTGGAACAGTTTAGTAGTTCTAAAATAAAACCTGGTGAGCCCTAATATTTCATGTCCCCACTTTTGATGGTGAATGACACATTTTAATCATATATTTGTGATGTGATATATGTCTGTATATGTGTGTGGAAGTGTGTTTCTATATTTATTGTATCACAGGTATGTAGTAATGCAGAAAAATTAGGGTTCACCACCTACGTTTATGCTGAGGCAGAATATTTGCACATGAATAACCTTGGCACATGCTTTTGTTTTTATATTGTTATCTTAAGGTAAGCCACATACCCAAACCACTGTGGCTGAACTGGTGCATGCATATGCATAAAAAATGAATGCAAACACAGTGCGCTGTACAAAACAACCATTGCCTACTGTTTTCAGCCTCTCAAAAAAAGTTCAACAAAGGGTATCTGAATTCTTTACTTCCCATATAAATCAAGGGATGCACATTTTGAAGAATACTCGGAAGTATATCATATAGGTCAAAGTTATTACCATATTGTGGTTGAAGATTAAAATATTCACATATGCATTCCAACTGGGGTTACTACTCGTTAAACAAGCAAGCAAAATGATTTTTTTCTACAATTTTTTTTTATTAAAAATTAAACACATATGGTTGTATCAATTCTGATCATACAGTAGGCCAAAATGTTGAGGTCTGATTCAGATTTGCTTTTTTGAATACAGTATAGAAATGATGGTGTGCAACCATTTTTTTCTGACAGTCTAAAAAACATCTGAGTAAAAAATAGAGAAGTTCCCCTTTTCAGTTCCTTTCTTGTTCCTCAGAAACCATGCTTGCCTTAGTATGTGTCTGCTTGTAGTGGAGGATAGTGATGGCAAATCTCAGTCATGAAAGAGGTATATGAGCACAGACACACAACCATACATATATCGATATAAAGGAGGCACAAACACATATTCACATCAGTATAGGCAGACAGTGATATATTCCTCTCTGTAAGTGTGTACAAATTCACAGACAAGTATCTACATTAATAGCTCACAGATACTACAAACACATACATATGCAAATTTAAAGTCAAACACGCACAAAAAAATTCACATGCAGCCTCACTCAGAAAGACAAGTAGTCTCATAGATACAGTTACACTGGTATACAAGTGCTCATATACAATTACAATAAAATAAGCAGAACATATCATTCTTGGAGACTAAAATACAAAACTATGTATGGCTAAATAACTTAATTTATTAAAGCTAAAACAATACAACTAAGAGAAGCTTTTAGAATCTCTCCCCATCAAGGAAAACTAATATATTTAATTATTAGTGACCCAAACATCTAAAAGTTCAATGAGTGTTTTATTACGACAGGTTAATGAAGTATTCTACATGTATAATTGTTTATTGTTTTTGATTGTTTCACTGCTTTACAAATGTATATACATAACAAGTGCTGTAGTCAATTTTCTTTGTCCTGATGAAAGAAGTTCTGAAAGCTTGTTGCAATTGCATTGCTTTATTAAACTGAGCAATTCACTTATGTGTTGTTTCTTATTTTTTTTACATGTATAATTTCTCTATGAAAACAGACAATTAAGTATGTCTGTGTACACAACAGCATGCACGTGACTACCTCTATATGTAGACACACATGCACACAAAAATATTTGCATGCATACTCACTTGTCCAGTGTATGTATGCTTTTTATCCTTATAGAATGTATATAAGAATGCTTCTGAATCCCCTCCTTTGAAAGTGTTTTTGAATTTTATATTACATTGTAGAAGTAATTGTTTTTACCCCCGCCCCTTCAAAATTTGCACCACCAGCACCATTGCAACTCAGCCTCTGCACCTTTATGGTTTAGAATTATTTTGGAAGGTTGCCAGTTGTTTGAGATCTCTTGCAGTGAGTCCCATTGCTGTAAAACTAAATTTGCTGAAAACCACTTTCAGAGCCAATGAAGTTTGCGCTTTATCCCATTACTGTGCGACCATGGAGTATGTATATATAAATATGGGGGACAAAGGGAGTGCAGAAGACAAAAAAAAAAATAAGGATCAATGAAAGATGGTTTCAGTGAGTTATCTGCATAGCTTTGGTACTCACTGAAATTTACTTTAGTGGATTGACAAGATCCACTTATTTCACTCAACCAAGCTAAATAAGCCAATCATTCAAGCTTCACATTTTTGTACTGCAAGGTTGAAGCTGTAAGGGAATGTTTTCCTTCACCTGATGTCTAGTACGTCTGTTCATCGTACATCATAACAGCAAGTTATCTGCTGTCTAAAGACATGCTTTCAGTAAAGCAAACTGCTTAAAAACAGATGCTAGTTTTATAATATAGAAAAAGCTGTGTAGTGGAATATCTCATACACACTAAAAATAACACAACTCAAACAAAAATCCAAGGAAATAGAGCATGTAAAAAGTGTTTCAATACTGCTAACTGTAATTAAACAAATACCAGTGCTAAAAGCTCTACAGTAATTCAGCATAGGCAGAGCTGGTGTAGTATATCATACAGTGCCAGGGGTACCTTAACTTTAGAAGAGTAAAATGTACTGTTCAACCCACACACTTTTGTGGACCACCAAGAAAATGAATCTGTACTTAATGTATATAGCTGGAAAATAAATCCCTTATAAGTAAATTATACCAGTTCAGGACTGTGTATGCACTACCTCATTCCACTAGATACCAGACGCAGACCAAATCAAATGAAAAACAGACAATGTACTATTAGTGCTGAAACCAGCATCTGAAAATGATTTTTCAAAGTAAGAGTAGCCTGTTTAGTCTGAAGTATTTACACAATATTTAAAAACAAATGTGAATAATGCCAAGATTAGGAATGCTATGCGGTTTCTACATAGAGACACCACTCGGTTATCCCAAAACAATTTCTATGCATTCCCTGATGTTTTGTAAGCCTGGACTATGTATGGATATTCTGCAAAACCATATCACCACAATTCGTTAGGTGGTAAAGTTCTTATTTGGGGCTGTGCAAATGGGAGATGCTTGTAGTGTATCCCCACCAGCAGAACGGGGCGGGGCAGTGAAAAGAGGAAACTGCTGAGCTGGGGCTGGAGAGCTTAAACAACTGGCAACCAAGTAAAGAGAGGAACAGAAGAAAGTATTATAATAAAATTACTACCAACCTCTAAAACTGAAGCTACCAATACAAGAAGGCACTTGTGATTTCTGCAAGACAGCTATTTCATCCTTGCATGTCCATGATTTAAAATTGCAGTAGGAGAAAGAGCCTTCTCTAAACTGGGGACCTATGACCTGGAACCACCTGTCTACCAAAATCAAAGGCCAAGAAGCCAATGAAGACCTTAAAGATGTTATCAAAGAACTCCACACAGAATCTTCCTGCAATTACTATGTCAATAGTTAATATTTCTTATCATTCTTCATGTCAGATATTAAGCAGTATTTACAAAATATACCAGTGTATTTACTGTTGTATCATAATGTTAACATCTTACTACTATTTTACACATATACAATGTAGTTTGTCAGTCTTAAAGTGTACAAATGTACTGAAATGTTGATAAATTCATCACACCTGGGTTGTCCTGGGTTGTAGTATCATCTCAAGGCAGTCGTGTCATTTTATTTTATTCTTTCTTTTTACATGCTTTGCTTCCTTGGAAATTTTTGTTTGAGGCACATTATATTTAGCATGTATAAGATATTCCACTACAAAACTTCTTCTATGAGCCCAGGTCATGGTTGAAAAGAGTCAAAAGACCAGCCCATCTTCGTGGTTATCAAATAAATAAATTAATTAATTAAATAAAAACTAGCTTGTGCTGTACTGCACTGTACTGTACTACATGCCATATGAGTAATACGAACTATAGATAATATTCTGCGAATGATTTGGTACACTACATGAAAGAGGGAAAATTAATTAGTAGACCTCAAACAATTTAGCTTGCCGTATATATTCATAACGAAGTACAAGTCAGTATTTTAAAATTATCACAGACACAACAGTCTATACATTCCACTACTGAAAATAAAAATAAAAAATGGTCCATAGATTGTTAGTAAGAAAGAAAATGTCAGTGACTTTGATTTTTAGCTGTACTATATGTGATATGACAAATTAGGATCATTGTGCAACTGAATGAAAGTAATCAAGTAATGTGCTTATTCATTTGCACACAGAAAGCTGCACTGTGCATGATACAGATATAGTTAATACAGTTTAACTGTATTAATCCACTTACCCATAGAATACAATAATATGTACCAAGCAACAAACAGGAGATAGAAATCTTCTTCCAGAACTACCACAATATAGTGCAGTCTGTGAAAGACAATCATATTATTCCCGCAACTAGGAACTATTTAATTATCAAGCCAATACATATAAAGTGCCCCTCCTATTATAATTCTGTCCAAAAACATTTTATCCTAGAATGTATGTTAAAAATGACTTCTTTGCAAAATAGGTAACCATTTCATTGACTTGAATAAGCTGTCATATGCTAGAAATACATTGCTTATTTGCCACAGTAAGAGCCTTCATTCTGGATGCATAACAATAAGTTAAACAGCTTCCTTCTGGAGGAAGACTCATTCCAGTTGTTCAAGGGATGTAATTCATAACCAGCTTCATCTGGTTGTAATAAAAGGGGATGCTACTTTGCAGAATATAGACAAATCAATGGCTTACAGAATGATCATATAAAACCAGCACCTTACATTGCACTACTGCTGTAAGGAAGCATATTTAAGCAACAGATTGCTACAGATGCATTCAGGTGATGTCCTTTCATTCACCGTTGCAGTATTCATTATAAATGCAATTACAAATGTGATTCTCTGCCATGAAGCCCAACGTCTGGCCAGTTTACCAAAGTCTACTGTTGCTTTAAGGCACTCTGAACGTCACCTACACACTCCTAGCGTAGCGTAGGGCATAGAGGTGACGTTCAGGCATACCATCATCAGAACATCGTTGCCACCAGTCTGAATGTTGATTTTAACCATCGGTCTGTTACCTCCATCAGGTTTTTGCCATTTTTATGTTTGTTAGCATTCTGGTGATTACTCCTGTTTGCTGAAATTCTCACTGTTGCAGATAAGTACCCAGTTGGGTTTTTTGTTCTTTTTCTGACTGTTTTGTGCTGTTTGGGGGGTTAATGTCATCCAGGAAGGGTAAATGCCAGTGTGGGAGACCGATTCCCCATAAAGAATGCCACAATAAGTATCTTTTTTGCCTAGGTGCTGCTCATGACCATATGTCTTGTTCCATTTGTCAGGCGTTTGTCCCCAAAACTCTTTGTAGTCGGCTTTCTTCCCTTTCACTGTACCTTGAGAACCAGAGTCTTAAGCTTCTTGCTAAAGATACTATGGATGGAACTTCCTGCACTGAGGGTCAGCCATCAGGGAAGACTATGCATAAGGTAAGACTGGAATCTTTCACTGTCCAGCCTCTGCTGGGAGTTTCTCCCAAGGTTATTACAAATCCAGAGACTCGCCTGGTTGTATTGTCAGATTCCTCTAGCACATCTAGGTTAGAGGTCTGTGAGGATCTGGTGGGCAGCATGTCCAACGAGGCTTTGCAGGTGTCCGCTTCAGGTGCTCAGGGAGAACCACAGTTAATTGTTGCTGAGGGGATCTAGAGGGGTTCCACAGTTTCTCTTTAGGGAAAAACTTCTTACTACAGTTGTGGAATGCCATCCTGAGTCGGGGCCTTCTCAGGTTTCTAGGATGGACGTCCCCTTAAAAAAGAAACAGAAAATGAATTATGTTTCTTCTGCTCCTAGGGATCCACAAAGTGAATGGCAGGCCTTCACTCAGGGGTTATTTAATGCTTTATGTCGTTAAGGCCTCCTCAAGGGGTTTCACTTCCTGCTCCTCCTTGGTCCTCCTCTTCCCCTAAAAAAGGCCCAGAGAATTGAAATCTTCTGAGGTGGATTATGATGATGAATCCCTTGCTTATTCTACCCAGATGACTTCTCCTTTAGACTATGGGTCTGAGGAGGAGGGCACTCATACTCTAGATAATCCTTCTGAGGAAATTTCCTTTGGGGGGGGGACAATCTCTAGGATGATGGAATTTTTTAAGTAGGATGATTGGCCCAGGTTTCGGATATCCATAACAGGTACTATGAGTTACTGCAGATGGAATCTCCTAAACCTGTGGCCATTTCTCCTGTCTTGCCTGCTTTATTGGATGTTTTTTCCACTACCTCTGAAGCACCAGATTCTCTGCCCCCTGCTCCCAAGTCTTATGGGTTTTATAGGGTGCCTGAGGATTGTTCCTTTTTCTTTAAATGTCCTGCTGCTGACCCCTCTGTGGTGTCTGTAGCCTCTGATAAGCCGTCTCAATTGCTTCCTTCATCCAAATTACTGCCTTCTGACAAGGACAGTAGAACCATAGATAGGATGGGTAAGAAGGTTTATACTTCGGCTACCCTAGCTTTTAGGGCTATTAATTACCATACCCATATCTCTAGGTATGCATTGGCTCTTCTTTCTCAAGCTTATCAGCTTTTTTCTGATCTTCCAGATGGAGTAAATCTTCTGCTCTTTCCTTGCTATGGACTTCCTCTCAAGTAGTTCGTCATTCTATCAAATGTAGTTATGATGCAACAGATGCCTCTTCTAAGGCTGCTGCTTTTGGTTCAGTTCTGAGGAGGTTTTCTTGGCTTAGGCTTCAACCTTTACCCTAAGATATTAAGGCTAAATTGATGGAAGCTCCTCTGGATAATAAACTTCTGTTTGGTGAAGTGGCTGCTGGTTTACTTAAGTCTCTTCAGGACAAGGTGAAGGCTTTACAGAAGCTTAAACATCTGTTTCTCCTGTGTCTAAATTTCAGCAAAACTGCCCTTCTAAGCCAGCCTTTGTTCGCAGGCAATCTTGCTCTCCTTCTAAAGGTAAAAAGGCTGGTAAAGGGACTCCTCCTGCTAAAGTCACTCAGACTGCAGGGATTCTAAAGCCTTCCTTTCCTGACAAACCAGGTGGTATCTGACTATCCACCTGTCCTTGGCCACATTACTTTCTCTCTTCACCTTTCTCTTCCTGTTCAGCTCCGAATCACCCAGGATTCTTGGGTTCTGTCATTATGCAGGGGTACTTCATGGTCTGGATTTCCCAACCTCCTTTTATGGGCATTCCTTGGCCTCCTCAGGAGCAACTTCCTTTTTTCCCCAGAGGTTCTTCGAGATCTCTTGTCTCAGGGTACTATTCAAGAGGTGCCTGTGTCTCAAAGGGAGAAAGGGTTTTATTCAAGAATGTTTCTAGTGCCCAGAAAAGAAGGTACTTGGAGACCAATTCTAGACCTCTCTCTCATCTAAACACCTTTCTGAAGGTGCCTTCCTTTCAGATGTTGTCCCTTTTTCCTCTCTTGCTCCCTCAGGCCTTTCTGGTGTCTCTGGAGCTCAAGGATGCTTATCTCTATATTCTGAGCCATCCTCTCTTCAGGAGATTTTTGCATTTCTTTGTTGCTTCCTGGCAGTTTTAGGTCTGTGCTTTGCTCTTTGACCTTTCTACTGCCCGAAGGGTATTCACCAAATGCCTCGCTCCTGTGATTGCTTTTTGCAGGCTTCAAGGTATCCAAATCTTTCCTTATTTGGATGACCTGCTGCTTCAGGTATCCTCTCCAGAGGTCCTTTTGCAAAATCTTCATTTTACCATTTCTCTTCTTTACAGCCTGGGGTTCACAATAAACTTCAAAAAGTCTTCCCTGACTCCTCCTGAGGATCATGTCTCTCTGGGTTGCAGGATTCAAACGGTGCCAATGCTGGCATCCCTGCCTCCTCCAAAGGCCTTAACTCTCATTTATTTCTTTCAAACTCTTCTTCCCCTGGTTTCCATTACAACCAGGGAGTTTCTGAGAGCTCTGGGGTTCATGGCTTTCACCATTCCAATGCTCCCTCTAGCCAAACTCTACATGAGGAAGTTCCAGTGGTTTCTGAAAGTCGATATGGCTTCAGCATACACATCCTCTAGACTTTCCAGTTCCTCTTCTCCCATGTCTCAAGAAAGAACTTCTGTGGTGGATTCAGCAGCTGTCTCTGAATCCAGGGCCCCCTTTTCAACCTTCTCTTCCCTCTCAGGATCTGTTTATAGATACTTCAGATCTGGGATGGGGAGCAACATTTGGCTCCCTGAGGATTCAGGGAGTGCGGTCGCCTTGTCAGCAGATGGAGCACATCAGCATCAAAGAGATGAGAGCTCTTATGCTGGCTCTTCAAGCCTTTCATCCTCTCTTCTCTTTGGGGCCTCTCAACATAGTCAGACAATACCACAGTTATATGGTATATCAACAAATAGGGTGGTACAAGATCTTACCGTCTTTGCCTGCTGGCACTTATGGTATGGGATCTGGGTATCAAGTGACTCTTCAGGTACTTTATATCCCTTCAGATCAAAACATTGTAACAAGGAATCTGAGCAGGTCCTTCACTCAATCCCATGAATGGATGCTTCACAGGGAAGTACATTGTTCACCAGTGGGGTACTCCTCAAGTAGATTGCTTTACCTCCCCTCTGAGCAGACAAATTCCTCTGTTTTGTGCCAGAGTCCAAGGTCCTCTGATATGGAAGTTTCACATAGGTACATAGATTAGTACTAAGCTGACTGCCCTTGCGAGCCATTTTAAGCCTAGCCAACTATCCCCTGTGAGACTCAAACCCTGCACCTTGTGTTTGTAAGGCAAACACCTTAACCATTAGGCCACCCTTGCAACCCTGGACGTCCTTTCATTTTCTTGGAAGGGGATGTTTATGCATTCCCTCCCTTTCCTCTCATTCCGAGAGTCCTGTTCAAGATTCAACAGGATACTCCCAAAATCATTTTGGTGACTCCCTTTTGGCCGTGACCATATTGGTTCCCTCTACTTCTGCATCTTGCCAAGGGCAATCATCACAAGTTACCTCACAGGGTGCATCTCCTCACACAAGACAAGGGGTCCCTCATCCATCCCCAGCTGTCCACGCTTCAACTGACACTGTGGATGATAGGGTTTTGATCCCTCAGACACCTTTTTTTTTCTAAGGATGTCCTGCAGGAGGCCAGGAAACCTACTACTAGGAAATCCTACTTGTCTAAATGGAAGAGGTTTCCCATTTGGTGTCTTTCGTTTGACTTGGACACACTTTCTGGGGATGCTCCTTTGGTTCTCTCTTATTTGTGTGAGTTGCTCAATGCTGGTTTGGCCTATTCTTCCATTAAGGCCCTCTTATCAGCTCTTTCTGCTTGTCTGCCTTTAACTCCCCCGTTAACTTCTAGATTTGAGGCTAAGCAATTTCTTAAAGGCATCCTTAATATTAGACCTCCCAGGAAGCCTGTTCCTCTTCCCTGGGATCTTAATTTTGTTCTGGAAAAATTGACTCAGGCTCCTTTTGAGCCTGCTGTTTCAGCTTCCTTCCAACATTGTTCTTGGAATACAGTTCTTTTGTTAGCTCTTACTTCTGCCAAACACGTGTCTGAGTTGCAAGCCCTTATGGCTTGTCCACCTTTTCTGATATTTCATGAGGACAGATGTCCTTGTGTACTAATCCTTCTTTCATGCCCAAGGTGGTTAATGAGTTGTCACCTAATCAGTCTATTAATTTGTCTACTTGTTTCCCCTCTCCTCAATCTGACAGTGAGAGGGTGCTGCACACCTTAAATGTGCATAGACAGCTCAGATTTTATTTGGATAAAACTAAGCCATCAGAAAATCTTGTTTCATTTAATTTCATCACAGGTCTTTAGGTTTGGCTGTTTCCAAGCAAACTATTTCCACTTGGATTTCAAAGGCTATTTCCTTTTGTTACACTTTTCATGGTGAGAGCCTTCCTTCTCCTGTAAAGGCTCATTCTACTAGAGCTGTGGCTTCTTCGGGTGCTTTTTTCAAAGGCTTGGACACCAATTCTATTCTTGAAGCTACTACCTGGACTTCTGTGCATACCTTTAGCAAACATTACCAGTTGGATGGTATCTCCAGAGCTAGAGCTGGTTTTGCTGATGGCATTCTTTATGGTTTCTTATTGGGCTCTGCTGCTGCTTCATCCTCCCAAGTTTCTTGAGTTTTGGCACTCTCCCATTTGTAATGAATACTGCAGCGGTGAATGTAAGGACATAGTTGGACAGTTGTGTAATTCACTCCCTTCCTCCATCCCCCTAGCCTTTTTTTTTTCCCTTCCTGGATGTGCAGATTCTCCTTGATTTCCCTTAGACTGCTGTTCCTACTGGGGCAATCAGTTCTGAGGATGGTACGCCTGAACATCACCTTTATGCCCTAAGCTATGCAAGAAATGTGTAGGTGACATTTAGTGTACCGTAAAGCAATGGGAGACTTTGGTAAACTGGCCAGACTGTGGGATTCACAACAGGGAATTCCATTTGTAATTAATACTGCAGCGGTGATGGCAAGGACATCTACAGTTATGGTAAGATTTTACACAACTCTACTTGTTTTATCTTATACACAATTTTGAAGATGTATTAATTTAAATTTTGATTGCCTTTATCTTTGCTATGCTGCATTTGGATTTGGTTTGATGTGTCCAGCTCTGCAGAATCATCTTTCTGAATGAAGCAATGTGTTACCCTTTTTCATGCATACTATCCATCCATCCATCCACAACCCCTTTTTGCCATTTTTGCACACAGGGTCAGGGTGTCACCTCAACAGTGACTATCATCTACAGCAAAGGTTTACACTGCCACGTGGCTAGGCCTGCTGTGGTAGTTCTTCCACACCACACACACACATCTATGGCCAATTTAGAGTGTCCAATTCACCTACTGCATGTCTTTGGAATGTGGGAGAAGACTGAAGCACCAGGAGGAAACCCACGAGAACACAGGGAGGACATACACACTCCACATAGGAGGCACCCCAGCCAAGAATTGAACTGGGGAACCTCTAGCTGTGAAGTGACAAAACTATCCACTGTTCCACCTAGTAAGCTAAGAAAATATACCAGGCTTGTACCAAGCGTCACTGTGGACAAAGTACATAAATACAAACTCAACAGTAAGGTAGTAAGTGTAGCATTCACATCCACTTCTTCCCCCATTATTAGATAGGGATCGTACTCTGGACACAACTCCTCATCTACAACAACATGCAAATAAGCACTGGTACATCTGCTAAATCAATAAGGTAGAAACATCCATGGTTCACATTACAGAAGTATGTGTACCTGCACGCCAGTAACGGTGATCCCACTCTAAATTCGCATACCTTGCTGTTCTATAAATTGCTATAATTGGCACACACTAGTGACCTGCATAGCACTATGTATAATGTGTAGCATATATCCCAGTTGCTACAATCCTGCTCTACTACTGTGTATGTCTACACATTGAATTGGTGGCCACAGTGCTGTTTCAGTGAAATTCATAGCCATTGCAGTCCTGAGTGAGTTGTCCTTAAGATGAGACATTAAGTAGACATCCCATTTGCTTGAGTTGGTGGTAGCTCAAGTTCATGTAAAAGATCCCACAGCACCTGTCAAAAAGAGTAGGGAAAACTCCTTGATGCCATGGCCAAATTTCCCCTGGTAGTATAAATACCACCTCAGGTCACCCCTGAAATGAGGAGGACTAACCTGGTCAACAAAAGACAGATAAATAAATAATAATAATACATTTGTTTCTCTACAAGACTGCAATTAAAATTCATTTCAATACATGCTTATTTTTATACTTATTCATTTTATCTCGACATTTGGATTTACTGTAACTGGGAATGCCTGAAAAAGGTCCAGATCTCTTTACAAAAAACTTTCATTTATTTTCCATCACTATGAGAATGTTATACCCAAAAAACTGAAAAGCATATGGACTACTGCTGTAGGACGCACAGTTTTCTAATGAAGGAACCATGATATTTTTATTTGGGAATGGTGCTTAAATCACCTCCAACAATAACTACATAAGGCCACATTTGCTGATTTCTGATTGACTCATTAAAGAGGAACTAACATTGCTATAAACTTAGAAAAGCCGACTGGCTACCCATTGCTTTAAGGACTGTTTTGTACCCTTAAAAGTTACACTCCCTAAGACACATTTGTAATGTAATATGATTAAAAAAGTTTTGTCTGGCCACAACAGCCTTTTGATCTTCAAGAGGCAACATTAATTCTGACACAATTCTTCAACATCCCTTACAATGCAGCAGCAAGGCTATTTCCAAGCCCAAAGCTATGGAATTCCTATTCACCTGCCATTAGGACCATCTCATACATATCTAAAGTTGTGACATCCCCAAAACAACATTTGGCTGCACAGGTTCATTGCAGCCACTGTTCTAGAGTTACTCTTTTGTCTGTAGCAAAATAATTCAAACAAATATCTATTTATTTACCTAAGAAAGAACTAGCCTGGCCAAGTCAGCAGGTCCTCTGATCTACCATGATACTTCTTTTAGTGTTATTGTAATAATGTATGCTCTTTACATTCAGTTTTGTGAAATCCACCTCATTATCTTTTCTTTTAACTTTGCATGCTCTTTTAGAACAGTTACATTAGACAGATTTAATATGGTAAAGTCTAATCGATCATCTTTTTCTGTTAGGTTTTTGTACAAGATTTAATCCTACATTTTAGCTATATCCATCCATCCATCCTTAACCCTTGCACATGGGATCGGGGTGTCACTTCAACAGTGACAATCATCTCGAGCCGAGGTTTACACCGCCGGGTGGCTAGCCCTGCAACAGTAGTTCATCCATACCACTCACTCGAATCTACAGCCAATTTAGATTGCCCAATTCACCTACTGCATGTCTCTGGAATGTGGGAGGAGATACAGACTCCACACACAAGGCACCCCAGCCGAGAATCACACCGGAGAACCTCTTGCTGTGAGGTGACAATGCTAACTGCTGCACCACTGCGGTCACCTTCATTATTGCTATATGTTGCATTATTATAATTATACAATACTTATGATGGTGATGCATTATTTTAGCCTTGAATAATTAGCATCACAGTGAACTGAATTTACTGATCTATTTTTTAACTTACTATAGTAACTAGGTACTTCATTGCCATTGATAAGGATATATTTTGATTCAGTCCACCTAGCTGCTCAACGTATATAAATATTACAACTGACAGGAAAGCTGGCCACCTAGAACAGAGTGAGGTTTAAGATTTTTTATACCTCTCAAGTAAGGGCATTAGATACTTTTGACAAAAAAAAAAAAAATGACCAGCCAAGGGATCTTGATGGGTGGCTGCACAGGCCACATATCTCACAGACTGTCCAGATTTCTGCCTCACATTTTTGTCCTCTTAAAAAGTGCTTTTCTTCATATCCTTCAGAAAATAAATGCTAATGCAAAACATGTTAGATTATCAACTTTCTAAATTTATAAAAGCAGTATTTAAAATCTGCCTATAATTTGGGGCTTTTGTCTCTCCATTATTTTTGGCTTCATCCATAATTCTTGCTATAAGAGGTTGCTATAGACATATTTTTACATTAACTAAAAAATGTCCAGGTAAAAGCAATCCCTGGTAAAATTGGTGAGAGGAGTGTTATATTGTTAACGTCAATCAGTAAGCAATTGACTAGGTCCAGCACTCACTGTTTAAGAAGCTGTTGATATAAATGCACTACATAACCAGTGTCTAGTTTTAAACCTGCAGTACAAAGATGATTAGTAGGGACCCAAGAAAGACTTGCTGGCAGACCTGAAGTTGCAAGTTTATCAGCTATAGGCACTCAGATTAACCTTTGTGCACCTAGCTGTGGAATGTAATGGGTTAATTATGTGCATCATTATAAAAGTATCTGTTAAGTGGAAGACCTTGAAGTGAAATATAGAAAAAATCCAACTACTTATACATTCTGGGTTACAACTGAAAACTGGGCCTTACATTATCTGTCTGACAGTTTTGCAGAGAGGCTTAAGACTATCAGCTGGTAATTCTTTGAATGTATTTGTATAAACTCTGCAATAGTGATAGTTACATTTTCATTATTAACATACATTGTCAAGTTAGTGGTATTTTACATTTTTGTATTTATAAAACGAAGTAATTGCAATCCAGGATTTTAGGAAGCCAACTAATGACAATAATTTATTGCATTACATCGCCTGCTATCTCCCATTTGTGGCTAGAAATATATCAGGCCATTTCTGCAGATAGTGAAGAATATCTCTGATGTGCAATACTTCCATCAAGCATTTAGCAATTTAAAATAACAATTATTTCATAGTTAGAGATTTTGATTATTGCTCCAACATATTACAAACATTTTTTTAAGCAGACATTCAGTAAAATGCATGAAAAAATATTAAGTAATAGACATTAACAATTACATAAACATTTGCTAATTATATGACATTCATGTAAAAAATAAAGATAATTTCGGTAGATGATGGACAGTGAGCATTAGAAGATGTGTAATAGTGATTTTGTCCATAAATAATAGATAGGGCCAGATTCAATAACACATACACTGTGTACATTAAGTGTACACAATCTGTATTCAAGAACACTCCTACAACATGTGCTTTTTAGGCACTCAGAAAGATTACAGCAAGTATATGTGTAGTCTACACTTTGTGGTAATCTTTATGAATACCACCCAGTATTCAAAGCTGCAAGAAAATCAGTAAGAAAACTAAAAATTAGGAGGAAGAAGGTGTGAGTTATGCTTGTGTTGTCTGTTTACTCAGAATGGTGTACACTTACTGTAGGCGTTAATGAATCCCAGGGCACATGATTAATGCTTATGAATTCAAAGACAATGGAGATGAGGGAAGGAAATACGCAGTGTAGAAAATGGTAATATTTTAGTTAAGAGATGAGGTATGAAGCAGGTTTAGAGACAATTATGTATATGGCTATCATAATGTATGTGAGTATATACATATATATCTTGTAATGCATTTAAATACATTTCTGTTACTGTTTTTTTCAAAATCCAAAACCATGTAAGATGCGTTGTATTAAAATGTACTGTGGCTTTAATATGAAAGGTGTTACTTAATTTCTTGTGTGTGTGTTTATTAATCCTACATTGTCAAAAATGGAAAAACAGGTATGGCAGAATTTAAGAAGTTTTGAGAATAGATGTACAAAAAATGTTCACTGCCCTTTGTAAATACAGTGAGGATGACAAATATTTTTTGCATTACACTTTTCACATACTCTATGTTTTGATTAAGTCTTCATTATGGGGATATTTTGCTAATGCATCATTAAAAGCGGACTGTTGGTGCTAGTGTGAACTGGAGTCCCCTCATTGAAAGGGACAGATGTTTTCTGGATCTACTTCAAAATATCACATTACCAAAACGTTGAAATTCATGACATCAAGACTAGAACATCGGAAGAATAACAACATGGAATGTTTAAAATAACGAAACTTGTAACATTAAAATAGGTACTGCGCATGTCAGGCAGTACATGAAGTCTTGGCTGGAGATTGTGTTGCACTCATAACATAAGCTTTTCCATTTAAACACAACACTTAATAGAAAAACTCTAGGTTTTTCAGCATTTTTGAATGGAGATTGCACTACGGGGGGAATTGGGAAAGTTACCCTTTTCCCTACTACAGTGCGATCTCTGTGTTAGCATATTTAATTTGCAGGGGGTGCAGGTGGGCTTGTCCCCCTATAAAAATGTTGCTAAAAGTACAGTTTTGTGTTAAATGTTGCATTTAAATGGAATAGCTGCTGTTATGAGTGCAGTGCGATCTCCATGTAGGACGTCCGTGTACTGTCAGACATGCGCAGTACCTATTGCAATGTTACAAGTTTCTTTATTTTAAACATTCGATGATATTATGCTTCCGATGTTCCGGTCTCAATGTTATGAATTTTGATGTTTAGGTATTGCAATATTGAGAAGTACATCCATGTTTTCTATATAAAGCATTAATTAAACTGCAAGCTATTCAGTAAAACTGGCCTTAAATTATTTTAATTAGTTTATTTTTTTCTTTTTGCTCCCATGCAAGATCTTGCCCGATTGCTGCTCTACCTTCATCCTATATTCCCATTAATTCCTGCGGGATAGGTGACAGGCATTCTGAGGTGCGGAGAGAGACCTATGAACCATTTGTTTCTGCCCTGGCTTCCCAATCAACTCTATGTTACCCAGTGAGAGTTGGGTGGTAGGGAGCAGGCCAGCTTGCTGATCCTGTGTGGCAGCCTACCCTTTCCCCATGGGGACATCTCCCTCCCCCCCTCTGCTGCTCCTCTGATTGATTATTGCAGTTATTGTGCAATAGTTTATATGCTCTACTAATTATTATTTTTTTAATGGCAACTTCTGTTCTAGATTCTATTAAAAACTGTACCAGTGCTGGTGTTTCATTTAGGACCCCCTACCTATTTATTATTCTTTGCCTATACTCTGATATCAATCCCTCATAGGGAAGGCAATCTCTAACCTGCAGTCTAAATAAAATTCTTGGCATCTTCCCATTCTATCATATTTCCCTCTCTAGTTATTTGTTCCTAATACCTTGGTTCCTTTGCCAATTTTCTCCAATAAATTCCAGCCCCTTCTTGCATATTGTCTGTATCTCTAATTGCAGTCATACTTATTGGCAGAATCCCCTTTCTTCAGTCTACTGTTGGTTTAGTTCTTAGAATACTTTCTGCTACTTTATGGGTATAATATTCTGCATGATTGTTTTTCGCCTTAAAGGCCTGCATCCAAAATCCCAGTCTCTTCTGGTTTCTTGTGCTTCGCCAGTGTTTCATCATCATCACTTTCTACTTTGAATTATAGTTTTCTGTTTGTGCTGTTTGTAGGAGTCTTAACTGTGTAGCTCCGAAATACCTCTTCAAATTGAGTAATGCCAATCTGCCCTGTTCTGCTGGAAGAATCAGCTTATCCCACTTGTCTCTTGCAGTCTTCCCCTCCCAGATAAAGTCCTTCAGCTCTTTATTAATTGCTACCCATAACTTCTCTGGTTGATAAAAATGCATCTGACTTGTATACGAGACTAAAGGGACTAAAAACATGTTAACTGCTCGTATCTTACTATCCATATAACAAAAATTCCATTTTCTCATTTTTTGTGGCATCTTTTGTCTAGCCTCTTCCCACATATCCTTAGCTGCCAAACTAGAATAATTTTTAATCCATACTCCTAAATATTTAATTTTATCATGTCCCCATAAATATGGGCATTCCTGAACCAGTTCATGTGTGGTACATAATTTACTGCCATTGCCTTTGTTTTAGCTTCATTAATTTTGTATCCTGAAAAGATCTGAAATTGTCTCAAAATGTTCCACATCACTGTAATAATCTTTTTCTGATTTTGTCAAGTACAAAATAATATCATCTGAAAATAAAGCCAGCTTTTCTTGACTACCATACCAGTTATATCCTTGAATTGCTGTGTCCCTTATATTCTTTGTCAATTGCTCTAAACAGAATGCAAATAATAAAGGGGAAAGAGGATACCCCTGCCTGGTTCCTCTGCTCAAGCAGAAATTGTCACAGAGGACCTCACCCACTTTAACTTTCACATCTGATCCCTCATATATTCTCCTTAATCAACCTTATAAATGTTTTCAGGAAATGCAAATGCTTCCATTGCCTTGCTCATAAAGTCCCAGCTTACTCTGTCAAATGCTTTCTCTCCATCAAAATCAAACAACAACAATGGTATTTTTTTTTACAATCTGCTTCCCTCTGGATCATCAATGTTCTGTTAAAGTTGTCAAATGTTTGCCTCTCCTCCACAAAACCACATTGATCCACATCAATCAGTTTTGCCATTATAAGCATGGACACTTTATAATCATGGTTTACCACTGGAATGGGTCTGTATGAAGCTGGATCTGATGGATCCTTACTCTCTTTAGGTATTACAGCTACCACTGCTTTCTTCCAGGATGGTGGTACTTCTCTTAAGATACTGTTAAACAAAACTTTCCAAATCTTTATCACTTTTTTCATCATAGCATCCAAACTTCCACAGGAATACCATACATTCCTGGTGACCTTCCTGTAGATTGGTTAAACAACACAATTTTATCTCATCTCCTCATATCCTATTAGTAATTGAGCCTTAACTACCATAAACATTTCCATTTGTATCTTTTCTTGATTTTCATATTTCTCTCCTTTATAGACTGTCACAGAATTTTCAAAATATTTCTAATACCACTACAGGATCTCGTTACCTTCTTTGTTACAGGCTCCACAAGTTTGGTAACAGCCTTTCTACTTTTTGTTGCCTGAGTTGTTGTGCTAAAAGTTTTTGTGCTCTAGTGTTATCATAAAAAAAACAGTTGCTTAACAGCAATCTTTATAAGCTCGTGGATATTACTAAGGTAATCCCTTATTTTCTGCTTACATTCTACAGTTAATCCTCTTGTTCTGTGAGATTCTCCCTATTCTGCAATACTTTCACATTTGTCAGTCCCTCTAAATAATTCTGGTTACTTCTTCACCATAGCTCCCTTTCTTTTATTTCCGTCCTATTTTTAAACTCCACCTTAATTTTATCCCACTCCCTAGCTATATTTTCAGAAGACATTTCTATACTTTCTAATAGCTCCTGAATAATCGCCACTACCCATGCCTTAAATGTCTCTCTTTTCAGACAGGTGGGAAAGCGCCAATGACTCAGGTTTATTTTATTACCCTGTGTTTTTATTTTATCTATTATTGGTGCATGATCTGAAGTAGCTATTGGGTGGGTAGCAAGACCTTCAATTAAATGTATCTTTTCCTATGAAATGTAAATTCCATCTAGCCTAGCCCATTTTTATATCTTGGGGAATAATATACAAATTCACTCTGAACTCCTATTACTGAATTCACATCTTTCCTGCCAAATATTTTCAGAAATTTCTTCAAAAATCTACCCTTCTTTGTTATATTTTCTCTTCTGAGCCCCACAGACACATCTTCACTGCTGCAAATCAAGTTCTAGTCCCCACCTATAAGTAATATTCCTTGCTGAAAACTGATTATTTCTCCCAGAATTTTCTTAAGCTCCATTACAGCAGTTTTAGGTGGAATGTAAATACATTTCAGTGTAAGCCTAAGCCTCCTCCCTTGCCAGTAGACTCTTAGCACTACAAATCTGCCATTATCTTTTATATGTTCTTCTACCATTACTTCAGTGCCTCTTGCAATCAACAGAAGTACTCCTCTTTTCCTTTGTCCCAGGTATTATGGTGAATAACCATCCTGAAAACCTTTCTTTATCAAATTCACATGTTCAGTTCTTTCCAAGCATCTCCCCTGTAACATAGCTATTTGCACTCTGGATTTTTTAATGTACTTCACTACTCTTTATATTTACCTGTGAGGCCATTTACATTTAAAAAATCATCATTGTATTAAAATATTATTTCCACCTTTTATGTGTAACACCTTTTTTGTTAAATATCTAGTTCCACCTTTTGTGTTACATACATATACGGTTTGGCAGGTTGAACTTTTATACAGATGTTTCTTGTCATATACATTTGAGCCTGTGTCACATCTTATGAAGCTTTTTGTTTTATCAAAAGCCCTCAAAAAAAAAACCCACACACACACCCTAAAACTTATTAACGCAATACTAACACACAAAAGTATGTACACCTTCAAATATTGACGTTTTACCCTTCTAATAGGAACAAAAGTACCAAACTGATAGCCACACTCACAGACTTAGGTTAGCCTAAAAGAAAGGTCATCTATGCTAAGATGCATGGTGCAGCCTGTGCTTCTACTAAGTGCTGATTGGTTTTGTCATATCTTTGTAGCTCTCTCAGCTGGGAAAATCCCAGATTGTTTTCTGAGAACATAAACTACCTTGGGAAAGCCCCTGAATGTTTTCAGAGAGCATCATCTACTTTAGGAAAACCCCTGAACACCTTCAGAGGACATTATCTGTCTTAGCCAGTTTCTCTTTTCTTTATCTCAGCCAATCCCTCTACACCAGATTGTAGCCGGTTTCTCTTTATCAGATTGTCTCCATGGAGACATGAGAACCAGGCAGCCAGTTTCTCTTCATCAGATTGTTTCCATGGAAATGTGAAGACCAGCTGCAGAATTGTTACTGACCTTACATGTATTTGCTTGGGGAAAAAAGCCTCATAATATTCAGTGTTCTTTTTCATTTACTTGCCCTCTCACTTTTTAACTCTTGTTAATAAATCTAAGGTCTTTAATCCTGTCATTTCACCAAGCAGGAATGAGAAAAAGCACATTAATTTTTTCTTTTACCATGCTTTCTAACAAATTTATACATTGCAGTGCCTACATTTCTTAAAACTGAACAAGAAGAAAGGGAAGGGAGAAAGAAAAGAACCTCTGTTACACATAAATAACTGAAAAAAACTTTACTTTATAGCATTTAAAGAAAACCACATGCCACGTGGTTAAGAAAAAAAAATAATCCTTACTCACAGTTAACTTTCTCCCTCCTCTTGCCCTCCCCAAAACATGGTTCCGAACATGAATGACATGAAGTAGGGCAGCCCTCCACAAGTCCAACAAACTCTGAAAAAGTCCAATATTTCCAGATTTTCTTATTCTATCATATTTCACAAACATAATTATTCATTGTAGCTGAAAATATCAGGTTTTCCCTACATGCTCTGTTCTCTAATTCTATTATTTTTTTAAACATCGCTTCCTGAGCAGTCTCATATTCAGCCAGCCCTTTCTTTATTTTCACCTCTGATTTTTGCAGCTTTATCATCTCATCTGAATATCTGTCTAAAGCTTCTTCCATTTTTTTCAGCCTTTTGTTGTTTGTGTTGATATACTCCATTAGTGTTTTGTTTATTTTTAACCATGTCTGTATGCAGTTGTCTTATATATTATATAGAATACATTACTGGAAGCCATGTCTGAAGGTTGCATTGATTTTTGCTGAACAGCTGCAGAATTTTGTCCAGTCAGTGTTTCTTCCTCACTTTTTGTAGCTGATTTTTTTCCAGGTCTTCTGTACTTCTTTATGGCATCTAGGCAGTGCACGTACTAGCTTGCTATTGAAATGTAACCCTAAACACAAGTGTACTGGCACTCCCTGATGTGTTTCTGTTTTCACAGTGAGAGAGCTAACAAGAAATGAGAAACAAGCTGATAATCATTGTGCATCCATCTTGGAAGTCAAACACACAGTCTTGAAGAAAGCAGAAGTTAAGACACAATAGGAATTTAAGTACCTACAGGAAATCCATAACATCCAACTGATTTTTTTTCAAAATAAAAAAAAGAGAAATGTAAGACTAAAACAGCACAATCTGAAAATACAAGGTGGACAGCTTAAGGCAGACATGTAAAGCTTTATTAAAGAAGTGGTGGGGTCAAGCACAGTAAAACAATTCAGGAAAGCATGGATCTTACTCAAGAGAAATGTTTATGTGGGGTGGAGAATAATTAAATGAGATGCTCATAAAGCTGGATTTGTACTATATCTAAAAGATGGAGAAAGACAAAACGATGGGCCAAATGGCTCTTATCTACTGTTACAATCCATCTGTATTTTGATGTCTGAATTCATCTGATTGCCCTATTTTTTTCTAGGATATCTAACTGCCTGCTGAAAAAATATTCAGGCACTTTATCTCAAACACATAATACATCCAACACTCCCCAATTCATCAGTACAATTGATCACACTGAGTATAATGCGGAAAACATAATACTGCGTCCCTTTACATTTAATGTCGTGAACTTGAGCTGAACAAACGGTCAGTGACATACCTAAACATGGTGGCACATTTTTTCTTTTTTTCTCCTTATATCCAAGGTTACTCATTTTTTTAATGTACATACTATTTACCTACCTGTGCCTCATAATCTTTATTGAATTTTCCCTTATGACAAAGTAAATCACACATTTATATAAATGAAGACAAACCATACTGACATTCTCAATTGCAAACATTATACATCACATATAATCCATACAGTCATTGTCAATCAAACATTACATAGCTCATTCAATTCCTGTCTTCTCTTAAACTTTATTCCTCCTTCAAAACATTATTCTGCATGTATTGTTTGCACAATTCCCACTTTTTTGTTTGTAATTTGCGCCTACCTTTTTCAGAGTTAAACTCAGCAAGGTCTTACTAGGTCTAAGCAATTTTGATTCTGTATCACAGCTGAAAAAAACATATCCTTAGTTACAGCAATTACTGAACATTCTGAGTATTTCTGAAAGAGAAGTCTGCAGGGAATTTTTAAAGTCTGCCAACTCATTACACTAACCAAAAATATGTAGCCAATTACCTCTTTCTTCCCCATCACACCTCCAGCATTTGCAATCTACCGGAGGAAAAATTCTTTGGAGTCTGCTTGGGGTATAAAAATACCTATGCAAATACTTCCAAGCAAATATCCTAAATTTTCTAGACTGTTGCATACCTGGGAGCCATACATGTATCCTCTCCTTTTTTTGTGAATTGCTTATCCAGTCTCTCTTACCAATCCTTTCTAAACTCCTCTGACCGATTCCTTTAGTTATTATGCAATATTATATATACCCACTAATAGTCCATTTTTTAAGGCAGCTTCTGTTCTAGATTCAACAAAAACTCTACAAGTGGTGATCTTTCACTTAGAATCCACCCATTCCTTTCTGTTTGCCTATACTCTGATATCAATCCTCGATAGGGAAGGCAGTCTCTAGCCTGCAGTCCAAATGTATTCCTGCCTCTTCCCATTCTTCTACCTTTCCCTCAATAGTTGCTTCCAATACCCTGGTTCCTTTGCCAGCTTTCTCTACTAAATTCCAACCCCCCTCTTGCCCATTTTCTGTACCCCTAATTATAGTCATCCCTATCAGCAGAATCTCTTTTCTCCATTACTGTGTTGGCTTAGTTCTTATAATACTTACTGCTACTTTATGAATATAATATTCTGTATGGTTATTGTTATTCCCCTCAATTATTTATATCCAAAATCCCAGTCTCTCTGTTTCTTCAGCTTCCCTCCTATTTCATCGCTATCCCTTTCCATTTTGAATTATTGCTTTCTGCTTGTGCTACATATAGGAGCCTTAACCATGTAGCTCTGAAATATCCCTTCAAATCAAATAATTCCAAACCACCTTGTTCTGGCAAACCTTTGACAACTGTAATAGTATGGCAAGCATCAAACTTTCCACTTGACTCTTGCCATACTCCCCTCCCAGAACAATCCTTCCACTCTATTAAATGGCATCCACAACTTCTCCAGTTGATAAAAATGTGCCTGACCCGTGTATAAATCTACAGGGACTAAAAACATTTTCACTGCTTGTATGTGGCAATCTAATTTCATAAAAAAGAGCTTCTAATTTCTCAGTTTTTGTATCATATTTTATTTATTCTCTTCCAACATATACTTAGCTGCCATAACAGAATCTTTTTTTTTTAACCCATACTACTATATACTTTATCATGTCTCCATAAATATGGGTATTGCTGAACCAATTCATGGGTGGGGTACATAGATTACAGATATTGCCTTTGTTTTATCTTCATTAATTTTGTATCCCAAAAAGACTTGAAACTGTCTCAGAATGTTCAAACATTAAAATGTCCTTTTCTTGTTTTATCAGGTACAAAATAATATCAACAGCAAATAAAGACAACTTTTCTTGATCATCATACCAACTCTATCTATGAATTTCTGAGTCCCTTAATTTCTTTGCCAATGGTTCTAAATATACTGAAAATAACAAAGGAGAATGAGAACAGGCATGCCTGGTTTCTTTGCTCAAACAGAATTTATCAAAGAGGAACTCCCCCCATTTGCCTCTGATCCCTCATAATAACCTTATAATTTTATCAGGGAATGCAAATGCCTCCATTGCCCTGCACATAAAATCCCATCTAATTCTGTCAAATGCTTTCTCTGCATCACAGCCCAACAACAACAACAAAAGTGATATTGTCTTACATTCTGCTTTCCTCTAGATCATCATTGTTCTTTTAGAGTTGTCAAAGGTTTGCCTCCCCTCCACAAAACCACATTAATCCATATCTATTAATTTTGGCATCACCTTTTCCATTAGTTTAGCCATTACAGACAGAAACACTTTATAAGTAATGTACTCACCATAACTAAGCATCTGTGTTGTCCATTTTCATTCTTCCTCAATTATGGGTTACGGATCCAATCCTCAGATCTGACTCTGCCGCATACTATAGAATTAGAATCCAACTCTCAAGCTCCTCTCTCTACCCATAATGCCCTACTCCATCCATATTGCCTCAGATCGAGTTTGCTGCTCTATTTCCCAAAAATAGGAGAGAGACAGATAAAGCCTGAAAGAAAAAAAGACAGGGCTCAAACCTGGAACTGTAGGCTCCAAACAATCCAATAGGGCCTTCCAGAAGAAAAATGGAATGGGACAGATGGGAGGGAAGTTAAGGAAGAATGAAAATGGACAACACAGATGCCTAGTTATAGTAAATGGACAACACAGATGCCTAGTTATGGTGAGTACATAAATTATAAATCTCATGGCTCTCCTTTTCATTCTTCCTCCCTTATGGGACAGAGTCCCCAGCTACGTTGGCCTTGGGTGGCCCTCATAGAAGGATATTCCAGAGTACTGCTGAACCAAAGAAGGTTTGTTTTCTAGATATGATGTCCAATTTGTAATGTAAGTCTTGAACCATGTAGCTGCTGCAAAAATGTCATCAATAGATGTTCTTGACCAAAAGTTTGAAGTAGCAGCCACGGATCTACTTGAGCGAGCTCAGGGAGGTTTTGGTAATATCATACTATTCTGAGAGTAAATCCATGAAATACAGTCTGTAATCTATTTAGCTAGGGTAACTTTAGAGACTGGTTGGCCTAGACGATTTGGAGAGAAAGATACAAAAAGCTGGTCTGACTTTCTAAACGGTTTTGTCCTGTGAAGGTAAAACTGTAGTGGATTGGGCACATCAAGGAGGTGAAGCATGTACTCTCCTTTACTGGCAACATTTGGAAAGAAAACTGGCAAGTCAATGGATTGGTTGATGTTATTTTCAGAAACTATCTTAGGTAAAAAAAAAAAAGGGTGAATCCACAGAGAAACCCTATCTTTATAAAAAAAACAATGTAAGGACTTTTTGCTGAAAGAGTCTGGAGTTCAGAAATTCTTTTTGCCGAAGTTATAGCTACCAAGAAAACAGTCTTCCATGCCCAAAATTCTAGGTCAATTTTGTCTAACAGTTCAAAAGATTTCTGCGGAAAAAGTTCAAGTATTGCAGTAAGATTGCAAGGCAGTGAGGGATCCTTTATTGGAAGCCTTAGAAGAAAAATACTTTTTAGAAAGGCTTTACACAATCTATAAGAAGGTAAGGGAAATGATTTATTCCCTGTGTGGAAATTTGAAATTGCTACCAATTGAAGTTTAACAGTACAGAAACTACCACCATCTTTGAAAAGAATTGACACAAATTGAAGAATAGCTGAAGTTGGTGCAGAAAAAGGATCAATGTCTTTATCTGATGCCCAAACAGAGAATCTTTTCCATTTGCTTTTATAAATTTTTTTGGTAGAGTCCTTTTGAGAAGCCAAAATAATGTCAAGAACTGAGGAAGAGAGCCTGGACTGTCTAATTATTACTGGAAGAGGAACTGCTGTTAACTTGAGAGCCTGAATGTTGAGGTGTTGAGTCCCTGACAGGTGGGGGAGGAGATCCTGAGTAGGCTCCAGTATCCATGGTGATAATGAAGATGAGACTGTAGAAAGAGGAACCATACTTGCCAAGGCCAAAAGGGGGAAATGATGATTACTGAGCTCTTCAGCCTGCTTGCTTTCTGCAAAAATCTTGGAATCAGGGAAAGAGGAGGATACGCATAAAGGAAACTTGAGGGCCAAGCGTGAAGAAGAGTATCTCTGGGTGACTCCCCCTGAGGGGGGATAAGAGCAAAGTACTTGCTGCACTTGTTGTTGAGATGAGTGGCGAATAGGTCACAGCAAGGTTGTCCCCAACACCTGAAGATCATATTCACTATCGACTGATTGAGACACCACTTGTGAGACATCAGAATGGATCTGCCTAGTTTGTACGCAAGCTTGTTGGTTTTCCTGAGGATGTGTGTCGCAATTAGAAAGCAGTCTGATGAGGTCGCCCATTCCCAAACCCTCATGGCCTCTTTGCAAAGGGGCCAAGATCAAGTTCCTCTTTGCTTGTTGATGTACCCCAGACTACAGACATGTTGCTGGTCTGAAATGCAACAGTCCCCACGGGAAGAGCAGCTTATAATGCCTACAATGCTAAAAGGACTGCTGTCACTTCTTGGACATTGATATGCAACTTGGTCTTTTGGGGAGACCACATGCCTTGGAGAGTTCTTCTCAAGAAATACTCCCCCACCCCAGTTGAGAGGCATCTGTGGTCGCTGTGGCTACTGGGTTCTGTAGAACAAAGGGTCTGCCCAGAAAAAGACTTGTCTGACTGTATCCACCAGTGAATATATTGTTTGTAAATCGGGGTGAGTTTGACTTGAAAAGACAGGGGTTGATATAGAATGAACCACAGTACAGTTACAGTCCATTGCAGTGGTATTATGGCAGCTGACATCGACCCAAATGCTTGAAGCCCTAACTTTGCTGTGGGAGATGAATGGGAAAGGATAGCCTGAACTTGATTTCTGATAAAAGTAATGCAGTGGAGAGCTGATATCTGTGTAGTTGTATTTAAAACTGTCCCAATGAATTCCAGGCTCTGAACTGGTGCAAGTTTTGATTTGGCAAGATTTATCATAATGTCCAAAGTACCGCAAATCTGGAGCAAATAGTCCCTGACATGCTGAAGTTGATGGGTTGTAAGGAGCCAGTTACCTTGATATGGAAACACCTGGAATTCTTTCAGTCTGAAGTGAGCTGCAATTACTGCCATGCATTTGGTAAACACCCTGGGGACTGTGGTGAGCCCAAGGGGCAGAGCTTGAATTTGTAATGACTGGATCCCAGCCAAAAGCGGAGGTGTCTTCTGGATCATCTTTCTATTTTGATATAATAGTATGTGTCCTGAAGATCTACAGAAAGAGCACATCTAATCATCTTTGTGCAGAAAGGGCAGAGTGAACTGAACTGTGACCATTAGGAACTTTGCTTTCTTTACATACTTGTTCAATTAACTTAGATCCAAAATGGGTCTGAGGTCTCATTTTCTTTGGCACTAAAAAGAAGCGTGAATAAGTTCCAACTCCTATCTGGTCTGGGAGGACCTTTTAGATGACTGTTGTTTTGCAGCTTTTGGATTTCTTGTGTTGCTGTGTTCCTCTGAATGAGTAGAATGTCAGGAAGTTTCTTCCTTTGACAATGAGGAAGAATGAAAAATGGTATGCAATAACCTCCGGGTATTATTCTTAGCACCTATGAATCTTTTGTGATGTTTGTCCAGGCATCCAGGTGCAACCTCCCCCCCTGACTGCCTCCAGAGAAGGACAGTCAGGCAGCACTTCAGGAGCACTGAAATGGCCTGTATGAAAAAGAATCTCTAAAGCCTTGGTTTTGCGGGCCTCCTCTGCCGCTACTAAAAATTTTCCCATCAGCAGCCTATGGATGAATTTTCCCCATGTGAATCCTGGAAATGTCCTGGAGATTTACTGAACCACATTTTCTTACCACCTCTCTGGTTCCTAGAGATGGTCCACTGAGGCATAGAAAACTTGATCCCTACGGCACACAGGGTTTTTCCATATTTTTTGCTGCAGGGTAAGCGTTTCCTTTACTGATGGCCAAAACAAGGAAGTGCCATCAAATGTGGTGTTAAAGTATGTTCTAAAACACATCCAAGCATGTCTCCTTATGGCGATGCCTGAACCGGCTGCTCGTGAGGTACCACAGCTGTGTGAGAGACTAACCTCAAAGAGTTTGAAACAGATTTAAAAAAGAATGGCCAGTTGAGAGGATGTTCTTTTGAAATGCTCAGCAGACATGGACTCGAGTATTTGAAGATTCCTTAGTCAAATCTCTCTGAAGTCTAGTAGAATGCACCAGGTAGTTCAATGACCTCAGGTTGAAGGTAGCGTAAGCAAACACTTGCTTTCCAAATCTGTCCAATGCTCTAAACTCTTGGACAGCAGAGCTCTATTCTGCTAGGTCTTTATTAGTGGCTTCCGCAGCCACCACCATATCATCAGCTGGGAATCCTTTGCTCCAGTGGGGTCTTTTGCAGGTGGTGCCAAGAACATCAGGATGCTTGGGGATGGGTACGGCAGTATCCATCTCCTTCCATGTCCAGCAGGAAACCAGATCAGTAAGTTCATTTGCCAGAGAGGGTGACTCAAGACGTAGATGAGCCAGAATAAAAAGCCTCTAAGAACACAGATTCTTTGGGAGAAGGGGTTTGGGAAGACCAACCACCTTTCTGCTTTACGATCTTTAAAATATCTCCAAAGGAGATGTCATCCAGTGGTGATCTGGGGCATCCCTCTTTTTCATCAAAATCAGTGTCTTTCATGACAGACTCCAAGGGTGAGTCTGTCTCTCTCTCTCTCCTTTTACATGTCCTCTTCTGGGGGACCTCTTCCATGGGGTGTTCTGGAGATGTGTCGGAAGAAAGGGGAAGTTCCTTGACTGTAACTGGCTGTCTCTGCGGAATAGACTTGAGTGAGACAGAACATGAAACCAATGAGAGTAAATGGGTAGAATCCGAAATATGAGAAGACTGTCCTCTCTGGACAGAAAGAGCCCTTTCCACCACCTTGAAGGCTAAGGGACCAGGAGAAGCCCTGATCCACTCCTTCGGAGCCAAATCTTCTGAGGAAAGTAGACCATGGCCACTCACGGATCCGAGCCTCAAAGGAAGAATCAGATCTGAACTGTCTAGGGCTGAAGCTCTGAGAGGAAGGGACAGATCTGACAACACTAGAGCCAACCCTACCCCATTGGACCAGATGCTGACATTTCAGCAGAGACCTGTTCTGATCCAAGGCAGTGGATCAGAACCTGTCAGGGAAACTGGAGTGGAGGAGGAAATGTCGAACTTCTCAGGGATTTTGGATCATGGGGCTTTGAAACCATGGGTCATATCAAAGGAGGAGAGAGAATGGACTTTGAGTGTATACTCATGGATCCAGTAGAGGAAGGAGCTGGCAGAACCCCCATCTGGATCTGTGCTCCGAGAAATTTTCTTCTCATCCTATCCACATCTGCTTTGGATAAACTTCTGGAGGACATAGAAGACACTGTGGAAGGGGACCTGAAATGTTTCTTCAGAGTCTGAAACAATTGTGCAGGTAAGGATGGTAAAATAGGCTTTACCAAGTATTCAGGAGTATGGCTCCTATGAGACATACCTAGCTTTGGATCCAAAGACTTAAGATCCAGTGTTGATGTCAGTAGTGTAGTAGAGATGACTATCGGAGCTGAAACTTTAGATCTGAAGATAGTTTCAGGTCCGAGAATAGACTGTTTTTCCCAGGAAGTGCCCCCCTTCCCAGAATCTGTGAAGTATCCGTGGTCACAATGGACTGCATCCACTAGGAAAAGGTCTTGTTTGCATACCTGGGTTATTATCTTTGCAGATATGGGCTGAAAAAGATTTGACCATTGTGTTGCTAGCATCCGTTGAAGAATTCACATATGGAATCTTCCTAAATGGACTAAAATTATTGTCGCTGACACTATTCCAGGGCTTGCAGGATCAATCGGGCTGAAATTCTGGTACTGCAAATTATTTTCCTAACCTGCATCCTTATTGTTTGCACTCTCAATAGAGGAAGAAAGACTACCATAGATGCTGTGCTTAACACTGTTAGTATGAATTCTAATGTCTGGGTTGGTTGCAAATGAGACTTGCTGTAATTTATAGTTATTCTAAGATGCGAACAGGTCTGTAACACCTGATCCAGAGCTTCTATCAGTTGATTCCTGGTTGGGGTGGTAATGAGCCAGTCATCTAAATATGGAAACACCCAGAATACTTTCAGTCTTAGTGAGCTGCAACCACTGCCATGCACTTAGTGAGCATCCTGGGGGCTGTGGTGAGGGCAAAGGACACTGCTCTGAACTGATAATGACTGGCTCCCAGCTGGAAGCAAGTACCTTCTGGATCGTCTGCTCATGTTTATGTGATAGATCTTCAGGATGTATAATACTAAGTACATCCAGTAGTCCCTGCCAACAAAGGGCAGAATGGACTGAACTGTGACCATCTGGAACTGTGTGTGTCAAACCAACTTGTTCAATACACGGAGATCCAAACTTGGTCTCCAGTACCCTGTTTTCTTTTTCACTAAAAAGAATTTTGAGTAAGTTCCGGATTCTATCTGATCTGGTGGAACCTCTTGGATGACTCTTTTTCTAGCAGCTTTTGGATTTAGTGCTGCCGCTTTCCTCTGATTGGGTGGAACATCGGGAATTTTTCTGGATAATGGTGGAGGTAGGAAAAAGGGAATTATATAATCTCTGAAAATAATTCTTTGCACTCTACTGTCATTTGTCATACTTAGCCAGGATTTCTGGTGCAGAGATAAGTGACCCTGACTGCCTCCAGAGTGAGGCAGTCAGGCCTCCATTCAGGAGCGCTGAAAGGGTCTGTCTGAAAAGAAATCTCTAGACCTCCTGTTTTGTGCGCCTCCTCTGCTACAGTGGCATTGTCTTCCATTAAAATGGCCCCCCCTCTGCCTCTGGGGGAACTAACACCATGTGTGTCCCGGAAAGGACTCAGATTTTCCAAACCACATTTTTCGACCTCCTCTTTAATTCCTGGAAAAGGTTCTTTGAGGGGTTGAAAAACGCATGCAGAGAGGATCTTAACATCTTTTTCACACCTGGACAGTGTATGTTTTACTGTGGGGCCAAACAAAAAAGTGATGTCAAAGGAAGCAGTGATGAACAATGACTTGAAAAGCTCCGCAAAATCATCAGGTGTATCCAGGCATGCCTCCTGATGGAAATGCCTGAACCCGCAGCCCTTGAGGTGTCTTCTGCAGCATGCGAGATAAGCCTCAAGGACAAATTGGATATAGCTTGTAAGATAGCCAAATGAGAAACTAATGAAGATTGAGCCTCAGTATTTCCAGTTTAAGAAAGAGATATGGATAATTCTTTAATCAAATCTCTTTGTAGCCTAGCAGAATGTGAGAAATAGTTCAGCAATCTAAGTGCAAATGTATAAACATGCTTCCCAAATCTGTCCATCACCCTTCACTCTCTATTAGGAGGATGGACAGTGGAACTCTTTTCAGTGAGTTCATTTTTTGTAGCCACCACTGCAACCATGGCATCTGTAGAAACCCCTTTACTCCAATATTCCCAGCCTACTGATGGAGCCAGAATCTGGTCTGGTCTCTTAGGGACTGGCTCAGTCGTAACAGGTTCTTTCCATGTCTGCTTGGAGATCAAATCAGTAAGTTCATTGACTGACAGAGTAACCCGGGAGGTAGACGGACAAGTTCAAATGCTTCCAGAAATACTGATTCCTCAGGAGAAGGGTTTTGGGAAGACCAGCCACCCTTAATGCTTTAGGATCTTAAGAATGTCTCCAAATGAGATGTCATCAGGTGATGATTTTGGGGGCCCTCCCCTTCATCTTAATCAGTACCCTCAGTGACTGACTCATGAGGAGAGTCCAAGTGCCTCCTTTTGCATTTTCTCCTTTTAGGGACTTTCTTGGTGTGGTGGCCTGGAGAAGCAACAGAACAGATCAAAATATCCTGCTGGGTAGACTGGAAGCTTTGGGCTGGCTGTTCTGTGGGGAAGAAAATTGAGGATCACGCTGCAAAGTCATCTGAGACGTTGACAGTGGATCTGAGGGGAAGGACCCATCTGGCTGCCAGAGCAGAGAACATGCCCTTCACTACCTCAAAGGCAGACCACCCTGGAGAGAAGGAAGCCAACAGAGCTGAGAAAGCGAGTTTCTGGCTAATCACCTCTCTCCACCCCAAGAGCAATCCACCTGAGGTAGAAGTCAGACCTAAGCTATCCAGTGCCATAGCTCCAAGAGGATGAGATGGGTCTGAAAACCTCGAAGTTAACCCCATCCTCTCAGATCTAACAGGGAAGCTTCAGCTCTGAGGATATCACAGACAGCTGCACTCAGAGCAGTAGTCAGAGCCGAAGACTATGTTCACTTCAGATGCGAACAAGATGGACCCAGAAAGGTCTGATCTGGGGGTCCTAAAACCACAGATTGAATTACAGAAGGAGCTGTTATCGGTGGAATGGTAGATGGATGGACTTCCTGACCTGAAGGGATAGTAACTGTGAGAACTCCCTTCTAAATTTGCTTTGTGCAAAATGTCCTCATCATCCTGTCCACATCAGCTTCTGGGAGACTCCTGGAGGAATGAAAGGGGATACCACTGATGGAGATTTTGAGTGACTCTCTAAAAACAGAGAGGGCACCCTGAAAGGAACCAGATCCAGACTTGGCGAATATGTAGTTCTTGGTAACGGCTTCACATCTGAAGATGTAGGATCTGAAATATGTGTGGTCAGATCAGATGACAGCCAGATTGGATGCAGCTTCGGATCCAGCTTTTCTTTCTTCTTGGTTCAGAAGAGGTAGAGGATAGAGAATCCAAGGACCTAGACCTTTCTGATGGGTCTTTAGATTTATGTTTGGTGGCTGACCCCAGCAATTACTTCAGAAAAGGGAGATTGGCAGCCTTTAATATCAGCTTAACTTTTCTATCTGCTAAAGCTCGGTGTTGAACCCATGACAAATACTGCAGTCTTGCTGCAAGTGTTCAGGTCCTAAATCAATAAACACAAAGATTGTAGGCATCAGAGAAAGGCAAGTTGTGCCGACACGTCACATTTTTTAAAACCTACTGCACCCTTCTCAGACATTTTTCTCGTTAAGAGAGTGAGAGAGAAACATTAAAGTAAACTTTTTTTTTGTTGTTAAATAGGCAGAAAGGAAAATATGAAAAGAAAAAATACCAGCAATGGTATTTAAGTACTACAAGAAAAAGACTTGTAGAAGAGACAGAATACCAACAATGGTAATGACAGAAAAGAGTAAAAGGGAAAGAGATATGCCTACCACGATAGTAGAAAAGTTTTACTCTCAAAATATAAGATAATGGAAAAAAAATTAAATGGAAAAACAGTTTAAAATGAAAAAACGAAGATTAAAGATTAAAGGAACAGTTACTTGTAAAGGCTTTTAGAGAGGAAATATGTAAAATTGACTCATCTCTCATTGAAAACTTGAGCACATCTAAACACTACAGTGGCAAAAGAGATCTGAGGGATGTTAGGGGTGATGCATTATGGGTAGAGAACCAATCCCATTAGTTGAGAAAAGGATGAAAATGGACATCAGATCTAATAGTTAAGCTATGAAATGTACAATAAAGTTTTTTTTTACGTTAGCAGAGAAAAATAAGAAAATAAGACAAGGTTACCAACTATGATAAGGAGAAATACCTTCTTAAAGTTAGGAAAGTACCAACAATGCTACACAGACTACTAAAAAATAATTAGTAGAAAAAAAAAAGCAAATTAATAGAAGCTATTCCTAATGCCAGCGACAGCTAAGAGGGAGGAAAGAAAAAAGTTCACGTTTTAGGAGATAATATAATAGAAAAAACTTACTCACCAATGTTCAAGAGCAGAGCCTGCGTCTAACCACGAATACAGTAAATGAGATCTGAGGCAATAGGGATGGAGCATGGCATTATGGGTATAGGGAGGAGCATGACAGTTGGATCCAAAGTGTACAGATTGCGGTCGAGTTGGATCCAATGATCAGATCCGTAACCCATAAGTGAAAAAGAATGTAAAGGACAACATCAAATTCATGGTTTTGAATCAAAATGGGCCTATGTGAAGCTGGATCTGATGGGTCTTTACCATCTTTGGGTATTACAGTCACTACAGCTTTCTTGCAGGATGTTGGTGTTCCTTCTTTTAAAATATTATTTTAAAAAACTTCCAGATTTTTATCACTTTTTCCCTCCAGCTTCCAAACTTCCACAGGAATACCATCTATTCAAGACTTTCCTGTAAACTGGTTCTACATCACTATTTTTCTCATCTCCTACTATCCTCACTGTTAATAATGGAGCCTCATCTACCTCTAACCTTGGCATATTTCCATTTGTACTTTTTTGCTTTGCACATTTCTCTGTTTTATACACATTTTCATAAACATTTCTAAAATATTTCTAATACCTTTACAGTATCTCTGATTATTTTCCTTGTTACAGGCTCCCTAAGCTTGGAATCAAGACCCTCTAATTTATGTTGCCTGAGCTATTGTGCTAAAAGCTTTTGTGCCCTGGAGTTATTATTAAAAAACAGTTGCTTAACATCAATCTTACTAAACTCATGCATATTAGTCAGGTAGTCCCTTATTTTCTCTTTAGCACTCTGCAATTGCACTTCTTCTTGTTCTGTGAGATTCCCCCATTCTGCAATACTTTAACATTTGTCAGTCCCTCTAAAGAATTTGTGTTACTTCTTAACCATATCTCTTTTTCTTTTATTAATACACTATTTTTAAACCCCACTTCAATTTTATCTCACTCCCTAGCTATATTTCCTAGAGAAATTCTGTCTTCCCTAATAACTCTGAACTAATTTCACCTACCTATTCCTTAAATTCCTTTCTATTTAACAGGTAGGTGGGGAAGTACCAGTGGCTCATTTTTTTATTACCATGCATCTTTATTTTAGTTATTATTGGTGTGGGATCCAAAATGGTTATTGGATGTGTATCAAATTTCATTTAAATGTACATGTTCCTGTGGAATATAATTTCTGTCTAGACTAACCCAGTTTCTGAACCTTGGAGAATAGTATGCAAATTCTCTCTGAACTGCTACTACTGAATTCACATCATCCATACCAACTATTTTCATAAATTTCTTCAAAACTCTACACTCTTTTGTTATATTTTCCCTTTTAGACTACCCAGATATGTCCACACTGTTGCAAATCAAATTCCAGTCCCCACCTATACCTATTACATTATTTCTCCCAGAATTTTCTTAAGTGCCAATGTAGCAGTTTTAAGTGGAGTATAAATACATGCTAATATAATCCTCCACCCTTGCCAGTAGCCCCTTACTACTACAAATCTGTCATTATCTTTTTCTTCCTCTTCCATCACAATTAGAGCTCCTCTCACAATTAAAGTACTGCCCTTTTCCTTTGTCCCAGATATTCCACTAAATAACTGCCTAAAATCCTTTCTGTATCAAATTCACATGCTTAGCTCTTTCCAAGTGTGCCTCCTCCAGCATAGCTATTTGCACTCTGCATTTTAACACAGTTCACTACTTTTATTTTGTAAATATGTATATATACAAGACCGCTCACATTTAAAGATAATATGGAAAGTTATGTCATTATGATGAGAAGTAATTATTCATACTTGTTATGTAGAACAGATTTTTTTTCAATCATAGTTTCAGCTTTTGTGTTACATACATATACAAATATTTGGCAGGTTGATCGTTTATACAGTTTTCTCTTGTCATATCACTAACCTTTATCACATCTTAAAGACTTCTTGTTTTAATGAAGACCTCCAAAAAGAACATCCCCAGAACACTGCAAAACCACTAACTTACACACACAAAAATATATACATATGCAAATAATGAAGTTTTCACTCTTCTAATAGGAACAAGTGTCCCAGACTGACTGCCTACTCACAGGCTTGAACTGACTTATCACAAAGGTTATCCATGCTAAGATGCATGGTACAGCCTGTGCTTCTACTTACACTAAGTGCTGTCTGTTTTTGTCTTATCTTTAGTCTTCTCCCAGATTTAGAAAACTTGGATGCTTTCAGAAAACATTATCTCCTAGCCAGTGAAATAAATATTCTGTTGTTATTGTATTTGTCAGCTTGTCTCCATAGAAACACGAGAACCAATTACCCAGTTGCCATCCACAAGCTTCACAAGTTGTACTGTGAACACTTATTTGCAACAAGAATACTTTAATTACATTCAGTGTTCTTTTATTTACATGCTTCCCCTTATTATTTACATGCTTTTGTTATTCGATCAAGCCAAGAACATGCATTCATTCCCCTTTGCAACAGTAAGGAAAAGCATATACATTTTACTTATATCATGCCCTTTTGTTCAAGCTTTCTTCTATTTTTACACTGCAGTGCTTACATTTCTTAACACTGAACAAGAAAGAAAGAAAAAGGGGACATATATTTACTAAGTGTTTTACTTATAACATGCAGTATACAGTGGATATAAAGTGCACACACCCCTGTTAAAATGCCAGGTTTTAGTAATTAAAAAAAAATGAGACCACAATAAATCATTTCAATACTTTTCCCACCTTTAATGTGACTTATAACCATTGAAAAACAAACAAATCTGTTAGGGGAAAAATATAAAAAATAAAAACATATAATAAGCTGAATGAAGTGTGCACACCCTTAAATTAATACTTTGTTGAAGCACCTTTTGATTTACTTATAGCATTCGGTCTTCTTGGGCACACACCTGCCATCAATTAAAGAGACTCTGATTAACCCCAAATAAAGTTCAGCTCTCCTAGTAGGATTCCCTGACATTTATTAGTTGCCTGCTACAGCAAAAGCCATGGTTCACAGAGAGATTACAAAGCATCAAAGGCATTTCATTGTTGAAAGGTATCACTTGGGAGAAGGGTAAAAAAAAAATTCCACAGCATTGGATATACCATGGAACACAGTGAAGGTAGTCATCAAAAAGTGGAGAAAATATTGGACAAGTGACATTACAAAGAACTGGACGTCCCTCCAAAACTAATGAAAAGACAACACAAAAACTGGTCAGGGAGGCTGCCAAGAGATGTACAGCAACACTGAAGGAGTTGCAGGAATTTCTGGCAAGTACTGGTTGTGTACTTCAAGTGACAACAATCTCCTGTATTCTCCATATGTGAGGACTATGGGGTAGGGTTGCAAGACGGAAGCCTTTTCTTACATAGAAAAGCATCCAGGCCTGGCTAAAATTTGCAAAACAATACATCAAGTCTCCCAAAAACATTTGGGAAAATGTGTTATGTTCTGATGAGACCACGGTTGAACTTCTTGGCCACAATTCCAAAAGGTACATTTGGAGCAAAAACAACACTTCTCATCACCAAAAGAACACCATCCCCACGGTGAAGCATGGTGGTGGCAGTATCATGGTTTGGGGTTGCTTTTCTTAAGCTGAAACTGGAAGCTTTAGTCAAGGTGGAGGTAATTATGAACAGTTCTAAATACCAGTCACTTTTGGCCCAAAACCTTCAGGTGTCTGCTAGAAAGCTGAAGAGGAAGAGGAATTTTACCTTTCAACATGACAATGACCCCAACCATACATCCAAATCAACAAAAGAATGGCTTCACCAGAAGAAAATTAAAGTTTTGGAATGGCCCAGCCAGAGCCCAGACCGAAATCCAATAGAAAATCTGTGTGGTGACCTGAAGAGGGCTGTGCACAAGAGATGCCCTCGCAATCTGACAGATTTGGAGCGCATTTGCAAGGAACGGTCAAGATGTGCCATGCTGATAGACTCCTACCCAAGAAGGCTGATTGCTTAATCAAGTCAAAAGGTGATTTAATACTGTATTAGTTTAAGGGTGTGCACACTTATGCAACCAGCTTATTGTAAGTTTTTTATTTTTTATATTTTTCCCCTAACAGATTTGTTTTTCAATTGTTGAAATGATGTATTGCGGTCTCATTTTTTTATATCACAAAAACCTGACATTTTAACAGGGGTGTGTATACTTTTTATATCCACTGTGTCATGTATACTGTTAAGTACAAAAATTGTTCTACTTACAGTTACCTCTTTCCTTCCTCTTCCCCTCTCCTTCATGTTCTTCCAAACATTGATGTCATGAAGTAGGGTATATGCTTTGAAGTCCCCTACAAGTTTAACAAAGTCAAAAAGTCCAATATTCCCAGGTTTTCCTTGTTCCGCCATATTTCTCAAATGTAACTGATGCTTTGTAATCCTACATTTATACATACATTTTTGAGTTGCTGATTTTCTTCCTTTTGATCTCCATCTCCAAAATCCAGTCTCTGGTTCATCTCCAAAATACTCCTGGTTCTTTTAATCAACTCCTTTGTTTTTCATTCGCTCAAGAATTTTCCTCTGGAATACTGGTAAAGGTTTCACTGACACAGTCTATCTGTGAGCTTTACTACTGGATAATAAGCAGCAGAATCCCCTTCTGTTTGATAGCTCACTTTTTGTTGAACAAACTTGTATTTTCTGCTTAATATGTTCTGCATCAAAAATGACTTTGAACCTCCAAGAAAGAAATATTCTAAAGATAGCTGGATACAGCAACTTAAATCTCACACCTGCTCCTCAACATTCCCTGATTGCTGGAATAAATTTACTCCTCCTCTGTCTGGTGTACAGTGAGGACTCATTTTCCACAAACACTTTTGCTGTCTCCAACTTTTAGTACTTTGTCCTTCTGCCACAATTTTGTCAGAATCATCTCTTTCTGCTGACAGGATTGCATCTTTACTATTAAAGGTCTTGGCTGTTTTGTCATGGCCAGGTTTGAATCATCTTCATGATGTGCCCTTTCAGTTAACACCTCCTGCTGTGAATACTAGTCCAGTTACTTATTGGTGTGGTCATAAAATTAATAGAGTCTGTCCCTTCCCATTTCTTGAGTACGGCAGACAAGATCAGGTTTTACCCACATGCTCTGCCCTCTGATTATACAATTTTTAAACATCTCTTCTTGATCAGTCTCATTCAGACAGCCTTTTCTTCATTTCAGCCTCTGATTTTTGCAGTTTTATCAGCTCATCTGAATATCTGTTTAAAGCTTCTTCCTTTCCTCTAGATTATGGAAGTCATGTCTTGCACCAAAGCTGGAGCTAGAACTGCTTTTTGTTTTACAGCTAAAGGATTCTTTCCAGCCAGTGTTTTCTCCTCACCTTTTGTAATTGATTCTCATTCAGATTCTCTGAATTTCTTCTCTGCTTGCATCCAGGCATGTACCTACTAGCCAGTAACTGAAATGTACCCAAAAATACACTTTCACTGGCTCACTTTTCTGATTTTCTGTTTTCACACTGGAAGAGCTGAAAATTAAGCTGTTACTCAGTGTACAACCATCTTGGAAGTACCTATGTCTCAATCTTAAACATGTTTTCCCATGTCACTTCTCAAATGCCTGGCTGCATCTCTGACTCTGGCCTGGTGTTTCTTTTGGGGAGAAGTAGTCTTTCATTCCTGAAGCAAGCCCTTGGTCTAATAACTGCCCAGATCCCACATCCACCGTGCTGAGTTATGCATGAGCCCAGACCACCAATGTATCATATACTCATCATGCTGCTAACAGACCTACCCAAGTTCATTTGCTGCCCAGTTTTCAAAGTAAATAACTTCCTTTTCAGAAATAGCTTTCCCTCCTATGACTTCATCACTCTACCCACTTACTGAAAATGACTCTGCTTAAACCTACCACTGCTACTATTTACCAGTTCTATCCTATTCCGTTTGCAGCTTCAAAAAGTGAGGGGCAGCTGTACTTGCACAAAACCTTTCCCACCACATATGCACACTTAGCAATAACGGACTCTTATCACCTCCTTCTCCTCTAAAGTGATTCAATCCTATGGTGTCTGAAGATTATTCATGTTAATTCATATTGTAGTAAAAGTACCAAAGCTACAACAGACATAATAAACGTCACTGAAAAATGGTTTACTTTTTCTATTTGCAGTTCATAAATCAACATAAAAATAGCCATTCCAAATTTGTCACAGCTAATTTCCTTGCAGATCTTACCCTAGTAGAATGAAACATTTTCTCATGTTTCCACATGGTTGATATACTAGGCTATTTTGACTGCTCTTTTCTTTTTATACTTGAAAAGCTAAACATTAAAATAAATCTGGGTGGCAGGTCCTTGGTGCAGGTACTATATCCCAATCTTTTCAAAATGTATGCCTTTACCAAGCTATATGATACTGAGGAATAAAGCCCAGATTATGATACAGGTGACGTGGTGGACTTGTGGTTCTGATCAGTGGTTGCATTCTACAGCCAGCAAACTGAGGTTGGCCCCAGTGATACAGCAAATATATAGGGATATGAGGTTTAGATTTCCAAGCTGGTGAAGGTAGGTCTCAGAGTGTGCATGTGTCTGTGTGTGTGTGTTGTAAGTGTGCATATGTAGAAGCCTGCATAGCATAACATGTCCCATAATGATCATAATGATGCATATGTTCATTTGTGTCAGTCACCAGGAGTGGGGCTAGAGGTTAAAGAGAAAATGTCCCAGCTATCTGGGTTAATGAGCGCTTCAGACAAGATCTCATTAGGCAGGGAGAAGTGGAAGTAGTGGGGTCTCTGTCAGGAAAAGACTCAATGGTTAGACGGGCCTTCCCTTGAGTGTCCCTTTGGCTGCAACTCTGGACGTCCTGTAATGGGGGTGGGGCTACAGAAGGATGCTTGACCATAAATGGCTATTGGCACCAAACAACTTTAATTTCATCCTGGATAACAGCTCCTTCCATTTGGCTCTCACCCAGTTCACTGAATGCATTGTCATCTATACAGAACAAATGAGATGAGACTTACTGAAAGGAAGACAATGGTCTCGTGTGTAGACAAAAAGTACATTAAAATAAACCATATGTATTTAAAGGATGAAGCTTACAGCAGATTTAATTTTCTCAGCTATGATGCATATTACCATGACTAATGGAAATTAGCAATAATTATAAAAGTGCATATACATAAAATGCAAACCATTCTACCTTAAACACGTGTAACACATGCTCCCCAGAAATATAAAAGCTTGTCGTAGGATTATCAACCATCTTCTAAAAAGGAAACTGTCTAGATATATATATATATATATATAATTGTCATCTTCAAAAAATGTCACTACCTTGTCAGTAACTGGTTGGGGTATAGACTCAAAAAAATTTAGCATGAATGAGATGCAGCTTAGGGGCCTGAAATTATCAACTACATAAAGCATGCCAAACCAGCTCCCCACCTGTGGGACTATCGCAGCTACATTCTTGAGTAATTTTGAATGAACAAGCAACATTCTTGGCACTACTGTTTAGAGGAATATTATATGTGCAAAATTTGGATATAAAAATTGTTTCATGAGTGGTAGAGGAGTAAAACAAATTGTTATATTTTTATTTCAATTTTTTGGTAGTCTACTGACTTCTGAGAAACTGTCTTCACACGTAAGTGACTGATTTATTGAGCAAGGCTGCGAACTTCTCCAAATGCAATCACAGGTCTGAGTCCATACTTAACATGCATATGTCTCTGGAAAGTTGCAGTTCTGTGCTACTTTGTGTATAATGCATATGTTAAGAATACATTTCTTCTATGTTTGAGAAATATGTGATTTTTCTCTTAATGGGATGACTTACCCCAAAGCTGAACTTTCATTTTCCCTCATTCCCTGGACTGTACTCATTTTTTTCATAACTTCACAGCTTAGAACATTGTCATATTAATACTTATAAAACAATCTAAAGTAAACTCAAGACAGTTCAATAAATAAAATAACAGAACAACATCTACTAGCAAATGAACCACTGTTTGTTTAAAAACAGTGTGTGGTACTACAGAAGTGTTACTATCTCACATGCATTTTTCATTAGGCCAACTCAGCTCTCCTCTTCTACATTTAAGATCATAGGAATTACAAGCAAGCAAGTCATGAGACAACATGCACCTTTTCAGTCTCCACTGTATTAATATACCTCTCACTTCTACAAGGGCAAAACATGTCAGGCCTAGAAAAAATATAAAGATGCCCATCCAATCATTAAGGTTCGCCTTGGGTAATATGAGTTTTGCTTAATTAATCATGCAGTGAAAATTTGTTCCAGAGGTGAGGTAAATGTTAGGGAATATTCCTGTCCCTCCAGCATATTTTACTTATATGTTGGTGGATATTTAATTTATTAGTTGTAGAATGTTTGATGCTATTTATCTTGCAGAGATGCAAAAGATTACGGTAGGTGGGTTCCTCCATAGCATGAAGTGCAAGACAGATAATTTACACAGGAGTCTGCAACCATCTGAGTACATGGACAGAGATTCAAGTCTATCTTGGCAACCAAGAGACATTAGACCATTAATCTTTTTTTTTGCTAATAACCTCTGGAGGTCTTTCTAGGTGAGCAATTTGTCTGGATAGCGTCATACCAAAAGAGGCATTGTAGTCAATAGCTGATCTGATCAGCTCTGAGTACAGTTGGCCAATCACTTATTTTGCCCTGGATGAAATAGTCCTAGAAATCAGTTACATTAGATAGAAGAACTTCCAACTACTGAAGCCACATGGTGATCAAAGGACAAGGGAAAAGTACAGTTGTGTACACTTACCATAAATGTAGATGTTCAAGTGTATTCACTGTTGCAGTCATTACATTTGGGTAACCTGTTGGCAGGTTGCCCTCAGTCAGCCTGAATTCCAAAGTCTTGGGTCCTGCGTCAGTTGCTGCCTCCTCTTCCATGACGTCAGGTCGTCAGGGGTATAAAACAAGCAGCCAATGCCATTTTATTTAGTTTTTCTTGCCCCAGATGTCAGGTTCCCCCAAAAGGGTAGCAAATTATATATATATATATATATATATATATATATATATATATATATATACACATGCATCAATATAAATTTTACCTTCATCTACAAGCAAATACATCACATAGGTTGTAGAAGATAGAGAAGAAAAGGAAAGATGAACTCCAGAATGAAAGGGGGATGGCGGGCGGGTAACCTGGACTGCAGTAGTGAATACACTCGAACATCTACATTTATGGTAAGTGTACACAACTGTACTATGTTCTTCGTGTTTCACTGTTGCAGTCATTACATTTGGGTAGAATCCCAAAGCTATGGTTGGGTGGCTGGAGGTAAACAGCATTAGGTGCGGCTATAAGCCCCTGCAGAACTGCAGTGGCAAAGCCTGCCCTGGACTTGGAGTAGAGAGGCAAATGATAATGCTTTGTAAAGGTGTGAACAGAACTCCAAGTAGCAGCCTCTAGAATATCTTTGGTTGGTACTCTTCTGAGAAAGGCTGCTGAAGTAGCTGCAGCTCTGGTGGAATGAGACCTAATGCCCTTGGCACAGGTTTACCATGGTGTAAGTAGCAGAAACGAACGCAGTGGCTTATCCACTTTGAAATAGTCTGCTTTGAAATAGCCTTTCCTTCTGGTCCTGCAGCATATGTCACTAGTAGTTGCTCAGTTTTTCTTAGAGCTTTAGTCCTGCTCAAGTAGAATCTTAGCTGTCTGTGTATGTCCAAGGAATGCATAATTCTCTCACCCTTGTTCTGCGGATTTGGATAAAAGGTTGGCAGATGAATAGTTTGGTTAAGAGTGACACTGGACACCACCTTAGGCATAAAGGTTGGATTTGTCCTCAGAGACACCCTGTCTGGGTAAAATATGATAAAAGGCTCCACAGCCATGAGGGCCTGTAGCTCTGAGACTCTTCTTGTTCTAGTAATTGCTAGCAACAGAGCTATTTTCCATTATAAGAATTTTATATCAGCAGTAGCAGCTGGTTCAAATGGAGGCAGGGTGAGCTTTTCCAGCACATAACTGGTGATCTTCTAGGAGGTCTTAAATTTTTGGCTCCTCTAAGATACTGCTGTAGTAAAGGATGAGAAAAGATTGGTGGCTCTGTATTGTAATGAGCTGAAATGGCAGAGGCATGGATTTTAATTGATGAGAAAGATAGGCCTTTGTCAAGCATCTCAGTCAAGTATTGTAATATCTGAGGAATATTTGGTTCTGCTTTATCAGTTCCTTGTGCTCGATTCCAAGCACATAATCTCTTCCATTTATCAGCATAAGATTTTCTAGTACTAGGCCTTCTGGATTCCAAAGTGACATCCATCACAGCTTTACTGAGTGGTGTTATTTGTATAACTACATGATCAGTCATGCTGCCAGGTTCAGTGTCTGGAGTTGATTGTGCAGGATCTGATTGTTTTGCTGGGACAGTAGTTGAGGTCTTTGAGGTAAGGTCCAAGCTGGGTATTGAGACAAGTTCCTTAGGACTGGGTACCAGTATTGGCGGGGCCAATCCGGGGAAATTAGTATCATCTTTGGTGTCTCTTGTCTGACTTTTAGGAGGACCTTGGGAAGAAGAGGCAGTGGAGGAAAGGCGTAAACTGACAGGTTTTTCCAACTGAAGGATAGGGCGTCCAACTTTCCATGCTTGTCTGTGATAAGTCCTTGTGCAGAATCTTTTCAATTGATAATTTTGAGGGGTGGCAAATAGATCTATGTCTGGGCTCCCCCATTTCTTTGTTATCATGCTGATGACTTGTGGATCTAGTTTCCACTCGTAAGGATCCATAAGGTTTCTGCTTAAATCGTCTGCCAGAGTATTTTGCTTTCCTGGCAAGAATTGAGCTTGAAGATGTATCTGGTAAGTCAAAGCTGTGTCCCACAGTGCCTTGGCTAATCCGCAAAGGGGGTATGAATGCGTGCCCCCCTGCTTGTTTATATACCACAGGACCATGGTAGTGTCTGTCTTTATCAGTAGTTGTCCTGGATGAAGTAAGTCCTTGAAGGCTGTCAGGGCATTTTGAACAGCTAGCATCTCTTTCTGGTTAATATGCAGATGCATTTGTTTTGGGGTCCATATGCCCTGAATGCATCTTCCCGCCATGTGGGCCCCCCAGGCATAATCTGAGGCATCTGTTAAGGTTTAGCTGGCAGGGGCTAGAGTGAAGGCCCGTCCCATGTTTTGGTGACATGCCTTTGCCCACCATAGAAACTCCTGTTGTAGGCAGGGAATGAGAGGGATCATTGTTTCCAGACTGTGACAATGTTGACTCCATAAACATTTTAGGTACCAGTGAAGTTTCCTCATATGCAGTCTTGCATATGGAATCAGTAGGATGCAGGATACCATGAAGCCCAAAGCCTGCAGAATTTGTCTTGCAGATAACTGGGCTTTTGTTGCCATCAGTTTGAAGTAAGTAGTCAGTTGCCTTTGCTTGTATGACGTGAGGTAAGCCATCTGGGCAGTTGTATTCAAGCTTGCACCCAGGAATGTTATCTTTTGAGAGGGTACTAGTTGTGATTTCTTTTTGTTTGTGTATGTTAGAAGCCTTTTCACAAATGCCAGGTGTTGAAGAAGAAGGATATATTTGAATACTTCTTTGTCTGCAAAATGCAATTACTGGTGCCAGGCACTTTGTAAAGACCCTGGACGCAGTAGATAAGCCAAAGGGCAGTGCAGAGAATTGGTAATGCATTAAGCCAGCCTTGAATCTGAGGTATCTTCTGCACGATTGTCTTATTGGGACATGCAGGTATGCCTCTTTTAGTTCTAATGTCACCAGCCAAGCATTCTTGCCCAACATGGGCAGAAGCTGCTGCAAAGTCAGCATTTTGAATTTTGGAATGTCCAGGTATGTGTTCAAAATCAATAAATCCAGTATTGGCCGCCAGGCCTTGTCCTTTCTGGGTACCAATAACAGTCTTGAGTAAAAACCTTGTCCTTTTTCCTGTTCTGGTACTGGCTGAATGGCCCCCATATCCATGAGGGACGTAACCTGTTTCTGTGCCTGTGTCCATTGATTTTTTTGGCAGATCTGGCCAACTGTTTGCCATTGGCAGAGTGTGGAAATGGAATCTGTATCCCTGTGATACTGTTTTTAGCACCCTCTTGTCCTGGGTTATTAACTGCCAATTTTGAGCAAAAAGTGGTAATTTTCCCCCTAAGGGTGCTGCCAAAAGATAAGTACCTGGTGAAGGCAGCGGGAATTCATTGGGACTGTTTTCTGTAGGTTTGAGATTTATCTCCTCCCGATTTGGAGGTAGAAGCGCCCCATTGCTTTGACCTGTATGAATCTTGTGCCTGGTATCTAGAACCCTTAACGCACCTGGATTTGCCTCTTTGAGCTCTGTCTGACACAGGAAAATAGAAGTTATGTTCTTACCATAACGTTCCATGTTAGTTGTCTTCTTCTCGCCTTCTTCTTGCTGGATGGGTTCGGAGCCGACCTCGGCTCCGACCGCCACTCTAAAAGCTCGAGAGTTGGTTCCACCGGCTCGAGGCTCCCCTTATATCCCACAATGCTAGGCGAGAGTTACCTCAGATCTCGTTTGTAAGCTAACCCCAGCTTATAATAGTAACAGAATAACTGTAAAAAAGAATCCACCTCTAACAACAGGAAGAAAGAAGGGTGACCTACATCCTGAACCAGGAAATATGCATAATAGCATATGTCTAAGAAAGAGGTGGTAGAAAGAGAGGTCACAATCACAACTCCTCTAGGTCTGTCCAGGCCAGGGGAAGGAGGTGGGGCGAAGAAGAAGGCGAGAAGACAACTAACATGGAACGTTATGGTAAGAACATAACTTCTATATGTTAAGTTGTCTATCTCGCCTTCATTCTTGCTGGATGGGACCGTCCCTAGCACCTTGTCCCGGTGGCCTAACGGAACAGACTCCTGAGAACAGTGGAACCAAAGTTAGCTCTATGCCTAGAAGCTAAATCCAACTTATAATGAGAAATGAAAGTGTGAGGAGTAGCCCAAGTAGCCGCTGCACAAATGGTGTCAATAGGCAGTCTGTCTTGGAAAGCTAAAGAAGTAGCCAAAGCTCTGGTGGAATGAGCCTTAGGTTTATCAGGCAGCTTTTGATGTCTAATCTCATATACAAGGGAAATCAATGATGTTAGCCATCTGGATAATGATACCTTTGAAACTGAAAGTCCCTTTCTGCTCTCCGCATAGGAGACAAACAGCTGATCAGATTTTCTGAACTGTTTAGTTCTATCCAAGTAGTACCTCAATTGACGGTGAACATCCAGGCAGTGTAGTTTTTGTTCAGACCTATTGGAGTATTCTGGAAAAAAGACCGGTAGATCAATGGATTGATTCAGATTTGATGTCGAGACCACTTTAGGCAAAAAGGACGGATTAGTTCGTAAGGATACTCTGTCCTTATGAAACAAAAGATAAGGAGGACGACAGCTGAGTGCTTGAAGCTCTGAAACTCTTCTAGCTGATGTAATAGCTACCAGAAAAAGAGTTTTCCATGATAATAATTTTAAAGAACAGAAAGCTGCAGGTTCGAAAGGGGGAAGAATCAAAGAAGCAAGAACTAAATTTAGGTCCCAAGGAGAAGGAGGATTTCTTATAGGTCTGAGAAGAAAAACTCCTTTCAAAAAGGCTTTGCAGAGTTTGTGGGACATTAGGGCAGATTCAGAAATACCCACATGAAAGTTAGAAATAGCTGCCAATTGAACTTTAAGTGTAGAGGGAGATGAACCTGCATGGAAGAGTTCAGCTAGAAAATCAAGGACTAGTTGGATGGAAGCGGTGAAAGGATCTATGTCCTTTCCTTGAGCCCAATATGAGAAGCGTTTCCACTTACTCAAATAAATCTTTCGAGTGGAAGATTTATGGGAAGCTATCAATATATCTCTAACAGAGTGAGATAATTGAGGAAGCCTGGCTAAGGTTGGAACTGGAGGAACCAAGCAGTGAGGTTCAGAGAGGGAGGGAGCGATGAAACTGACCCGACTGATGGATCAAAAGATCTGGAACTAGGTCCAGATTCCACGGTCGCTCCAAGAGAAACGATGTAGAAAGGGGAACCACACTTGTCGAGGCCAGTAAGGAGCAATGAGGATCAATGAGGCCTTCTGAGCGATAGCTTTCTGTATTACTTGAGAGATCAGTGGGAAAGGAGGAAATGCATACAGAAGTCCCGGGCCAAACTTGGACTAGAGCGTCTCTGCTGGGTTGGCCTGGTAAAGGGAATAGAGTGAAATATTCTCTGCACTTGCTGTTTTGGGGAGTAGCAAAAAGATCGCAGCAAGGCTGACCCCACTTGAGAAAAATTTCTCTCACTACAGAGTCTTTCAGAGACCACTCGTGAGGCATGAGTATAGCTCTGCTCAACTTGTCCGCAATATGATTGGACTTCCCGGGGATGTGCGTTGCTATCAGAAACCGCTGAGAAGAAATCGCCCATTGCCACAGTCTGAGTGCTTCGACACAGGTATGATCTGGTTCCGCCTTGTTTGTTGATGTATCACACTACAGACATATTGTCTGTCTGGATTGCAATCGTTCCCAAGGGAAGAGAGTCTTGAAGGGCTTGCAACGCTAAAAGCACTTCTCTCATCTCCAGAACATTTATGTGCAAGTGGCATTCGTTTGGTTGCCATGTGCCCTGGACTGTCCTGCCCTGATAATGCCCCCCCCACCCGATCAGGGAGGCATCCGTTGTCAGAGTAGCAACCGGAGGAGGTGGAACAAAGGGTCTTCCCGACAGGAGCTGGGGGGAAGACATCCACCACATGAGATGCTTTTGCACGCTGCGTGATCACAATGGTGTGAGACATTGGAAGTTCCTGGTATGACCATTGAGTAAAAAGCATCCACTGAAGGATCCGCATGTGGTATCTGGCTAATGGAAGCAGAGGTATGGCCGCTGCCATAATTCCCAACACCTTTAGAACTAACCTGGCTTTGATTCTGTTGTTGTTGAGAAGAAGTGATACCAATTTGTGAATGTCTGTTATTCTCTGATGTGTTAGTCTTGCAGACATGTTTATTGTATCTAGATTTGCGCCTATGTAGGTAATAGTACGACAAGGCGACAAAACAGACTTTTCGCAGTTTATTGAAATACCCAGCTTTTGACAAACGCGAAAAGTGTAATCTCTGGCCATCAGAAGGAGATGCTTGGTGGGAGCTGTGAGGAGCCAGTCGTCCAAATATGGAAACACCTGGAATCCTTGTCGTCTCAGGTGAGAAGCTACCACTGCCATGCATTTGGTAAACACCCGGGGGGCAGTGGTGAGACCAAAGGGCAGTGCCCTGAACTGAAAATGACTGGTTCCCAGCCTGAAGCGGAGGAATCTTCTGGAGCGTCTGTTCATCTTTATGTGATAGTACGCATCCCGAAGGTCTATAGAGCACATCCAGTTTCCTTTGCCCAAAAGGGAAGGATGGATTGCAGCGTGACCATCCGAAATCTTGTTTTCTTGACTGATTTGTTCAAGACACTGAGATCCAAAATTGGTCTCCAGTCCCCTGTTTTCTTTGGAACTAAAAAGAACCTTGAGTAGATTCCGGATCCTTGCTGGTCTGCTGGAACTGGCTGAATTGCTCTTTTTGCAAGCAGTTTTGAAATTTCCAAAACTGCTAGATCCCTTTGAGCGGGTGGAACATCTGGAAGGGATTTTTTTGACTGATTTGGAAAGCGAAGAAAAGGGATAGAATAGCCTTCGGAAATGATGGACTGTACCTATTTGTCTTGAGTCAGGGATAGCCAGGCTTCTGGGTACAGTGACAATCTTCCCCCGACTGCCTCCGAAGATGGGCAGTCGGGCAACACCTCAGGGATGCTGAAAGTGTTTGTCAGGAAAGACTTCCCGATTGCCCTGGTTCTGCGGACCCCCCTGCCCCTAGGGCGACGTCTACCATTGTTATTCCCGCCTCTGCCTCTGGCGGGAAAACGACTCTGTGTGTCAGGCGAAGTCCCTTGAGATTGTTTACGGAACCACATCTTTCCACCCTTCTGGCCTTTGGGGTAAGGCCTGGAAGGAGTAGAAAAACGGACTCCGACGGCAGAAAGGGTCTTGCCATCAGTCTCGCACCTAGTCAAGGTTTCTTTCACTTGAGGACCAAAGAGGGATGATCCATCAAACGGGGAGTTCGTGAAAGACGTCTTGAAGGGGTCAAATTGCATAGCCGCATCCAGGCATGCCTACGTAAGGCCACACCTGTCCCTGCGGCTCTGCTCGCTCCATCAGCAGCGTAAGAAAGAAGGCATGGAGGAGTTGGTTATGGAATTAAGGGTAGCCAGCTGCGGGTCCACCTTACCTTGGAAACCCGCGGCTGTAGGGTCCTTTAACATTTCACTCGCTTCCTTGATCAAGTCCCTTTGAAGACGAGTAAAATGGCACAGGTAGTTCAGCGAACGCATGGTAAATGTCGCTGACGAGAACATCCGCTTCCCTATCCATGGACCTAGATTCCTTGTTAGGTGGATGGACAGGTACTGAAGGATCAGCTAGCTCCTTCTTAGTGGCAGCAGCTACCATCATAGCATCCACAGAAACTCCTTTTGTTAAAAACTGTTTGTCTGCTGGAGCTGTTATGAACTTGGAGGGTCTCCTGGGAGTGGGGTCCACTGAATCAGGAGCCGTCCATGCCTTCTTAGCAACCACCTGCATGAGGGGGTCAAGGGGGACACCCAGGAGGTGGAAGGACGAGAGCCAAACGCCTCAAGGTACACAGATTCGTCCTCCGAAGGGTTGAGGGCTGGCCAATTTCCCCTCTGTTTCAGGATCTCCAGAATGTCTGCAAATGAGACATCTTCAGAAGGGGAACGGGGAACCCTCAGAATCATCCAAATCTGTGTCTGACGTGATGGACTCAGGTGAGTCAATGGGTTTCCTCTTACACTTCCTCTTCGAGGGGCTCTTCTGCCAAATCAGGAGAGGCCTCGGAAGAGGATGAAATCCCCACAGGGGTTCCTGAGGAGCTGGCTCTCTGCGGTCCGGGATGAGGGAGTGAGTCGACTTAGCCTGAGGCACCATAGAGGGAGGGGCGGACGGAGCCGACTGTGGAGTAGAGCCAGGCTCTAACACACTCCGCATGACCTCGAATGCACCCCTGTCAGGCAGAGCCAGAGGTCCCCGCCCGAAGCTAAGAACCCCTCGGCACCGACAGTGATGGCTCCGAGGCCGATGTCGGAGCCGAACTCACCAGCGCAAGCACCGAGAGGGAGAGGGGGTCGGACAAGGGTCCGATGCCACTCACCCCCTCGGAACCGACGAGGGAAGTCCGGCGCCGAGATTCTTCCAAGGAAGAAAACGGAGCCGACGACGGAGCCGAAGACAATTGTATCGGCTCCGACGCTATCACAGTCTCGGTTCCGACGACCCGGCTCCGAGCTCAAGAGAGTCAAGGAGGAATATGTTGATGGACCGGGGCAGGCATCGACTGATGAGTCGGGCTCTGAAGCATCTGGGCCAGTGCCTCGGACTTAAGTAGTCGACTCACTACCCTCTGAAGGTCATGATCCGACAGCCTCGATGACCTAGAGGAGTGAGATCTTTGGCTCCGTTCAGACAGCAGGGGAGATCCTGGAGCCGAATGAACGGAGCCAAGAGATGGTGACCTGGACCTCTTCCTAGTTGTCGGCTCCGAAGGTCTGGTCAGAGCCGACACGGGAACTTCTACTACCTCGGCTCCGGCCAGAGCCGAGGGGGCCACAGAAACTGTGGACTGAGACTTATCGGCTCCAGCCGGAGCCGATGAAGGCAGAGGTTGAGAAACCTTAGGTCTCGGCTCAGTTGCCAGAGCCGAAGACCTAGATGCCTTAGAGGGCTTCCCTGTTGAAACAGACAGGGAATCCCCTGGCTTGAGTAAGCCTCTGAGAATTAATTTATTCTTTCTTTCCTGCAGGACCCTGGGGCTGAAGCCATGGCACACAGCACAGGAGTCCTGCAGGTGCAAAGGCCCCAGACAGTAGACACAAGAAGTGTGAGCGTCTGTCAGAGACATTTTCTGACAGCACGCGCGCACTTCTTGAATCCGGAGACCTTTGCTTCTTTAGACATTTTTTTGTCTTTGAACAGGTGTACACAAACACACACACAAACACACTAGTTACACCCTGTCAAGTTAAATTATAATAAAAACCAGTAACTAGGATTTTAAAATAAAATAAAACACACACACTCCACTAGGGAAGGAAAGGCCTGTAGGCCCAAGGGAAGAACCTAAGGTTCTTGAGGGAAAAAAACGTAAATTTTTTAGAAGGGGATAAATTTACTCTAAACTAAGGGAATTAAGTAAATATATTAAAAATAAAGGGGTTTTGAAAGACTAATCTTCACAAGAAAAGTTACTCACCAGGAACCGGTAGAAAAACCAACCTCGAAGCTGTAGCGGCAAACGAGATCTGAGGTAACTCTCGCCTAGCATTGTGGGATATAAGGGGAGCCTCGAGCCGGTGGAACCAACTCTCGAGCTTTTAGAGTGGCCGAGTCGGAGCCGAGGTCGGCTCCGAACCCATCCAGCAAGAATGAAGGCGAGATAGACAACTTAACATTGACCAATTTTTTGTAGGCCAGTGTCTACTGAATCTAGGTGGCTGCACTTGTAAGAAGTCTTTTACAGTTTGCATAGACTTAGCTTTGTCTTCCATTTTCTTTAAAACCCTTTAAAACCTCTTCTGCCTTAATACCAAACAGAGTATCAATCTGTAAAGGTGCATCTAGTAATTTAGCTTTAACATGATCAGGCAAATTTTGTTCCTTTAGCCATTCCTCCTAATCACAGATCCAGTAACTGCGGCCCTGCAGGAGTCCTCTAAAGAATCAAAACCACATTGCAAAGTATGCTTTAAAACCTGTTCAGCTGCATGCAATAATTCCTGCAATTCTTTATTTTCTGCACATTCAGAATCAACATAATTTTCTGTTTCAGCAATCCCATAACATGTTGTTGATACTTCAGCATATGAAACTGGCAGTTTAAGGCCCTAATTGCCAAGGTTGCAGATGTATAAACCTTTTTTCCCCATCTATCCAGTGCCCTTGAATCTCTGTTAGAGGGGGTAGGATATTTTGCTGTTGAGGCCTTAACTCCCTTTGGACCCTGTGAAATAGTTTCAGGATCAGCAGCAGGGTTTCTAAATAAAAATTTGTGCGAGTCAGGGACCCTGTAATATCTGTCAGGTTTGCTGGGAGCCAGAGGTAAGGAGTCAGGGGTCAAGCGTGACTCCGAAGACACATCATCCACAATGTCTAAAACAGAGGGTATAGCTAAAGGCCTGTGCTGAGGGAGAAAGAAATCCCTGAGCTTCTTTTTTGATTCCAGTGAAAATGCTCCCTCAAAGTATGCAAGGTTTCTCCAAATGAATAATCCTCAAGAGGTGATGCAGATGGTATGGACTCCTCTGCATCAGAATCCTCATAGGGAGGAATAGATAATTCCTGATCAGAAAAGGAATCAGAAGAAATACAAACCTGATCTGAAGATTCATAATCTGTGTCTTGCCTAAGCCTCTTATCTGGAGGGGGATGGGAACCCCTGATCAAGGTAATAAGGTCTTCAGCCATTTTAATCATCTGTTTTTTAGGCATAGAGGCCTGTACTCGTGGCTCATGCATCATTTTTTTTAGTTTTAGAAGTTGCTTTTGTCTTTGGTTAGTTTGATATAAAAATGTTGAGGCCTGAATACAACCTCAGAAGCCGGTGCCTGCTCAGAGGCTCTGGACCCATCAGAGGGAGATACATCCGTGGGTCCAATACTTTAAGTATCTTGAGGCGTGCCGGACTCCATATGGGTGTCGGTAGGGACCTGCAACTTGAAAGTAGCGGGTATCAGGGGCTCCAAAAGCGCCTCACTGAGTACTGGTCGAACCGGTGACTGGCTTAGGATAAGCTTCTTTGTCGGTTTTGGACCTCAACTGTCCCTCTCTGTCCTTTTCCTTGCGTTTTTTATGTACTCCGGTAGTCAGATTGCTATCCGACGACATTTCTGGGTAGTTAAATCCGTTTCCAAAATACTTTGAGGCAAAACTATACCAACGCTTAATAGTGCGTTGGTTAAATCTAGCACAAGACCGACAGCCAGGCACACTGTGATCAGGGCCTAGGCAAGGAACTTCGTATAAATAGAAATCCTTATGAGGTATTTGCTTCTCGCAAGTAATACAATTATTAACTTTTTCTGACATCGGTATGGAGCAAGACAAAAGTTTCCCCAATGGGGTACTTAGCTTTAGTGAAGACTTCAGTTCTGAAACTCAAACTTGAATATTTCAGGAGTCGGCCGACCGGCACTTGCAAAATGCTTCTGCTTCTGGCACCACGTGGCAAGAAAGACTAAATAAAATGGCATCGGCTGCTTGTTTTATACCCCTGACGTCATGGAAGACGAGACAGCAACCGACGCAGGACCCAAGACTTTGGAATTCAGGCTGACTGAGGGCAACCTGCCAGCAGATTACCCAAATGTAATGACTGCAACAGTGAAACACAAAGAACATCTGTCAATCACGGTTCCAAGATCCCCAACAATCGTGTCTTTCTGGAGTGAGCTACTAGTTATCCTGTAAGTTGTAGATAAGAGTGGTTTATCAAAAGCAACAATACTGCACTTTTTTGTATTTAATTTTACCTCCTTTTCAGTATGACACTCATTTGATACCATTATCTACCACTCTTAGTACTAAGATTCTGGAACTCCAGGACTTCGGCAGATTTTTTTTTTTTTTTTTAACCCACAAACGACCTACACATGTTAATGACAGCATAATGACATGGAAATGAGAAGCGTCATTTAAATTACCTGGACAGTATACATAAACGGCAACATACAAAAGGGAAGAACAATTCAAAAACGTATAAAATGGGGGTATTGCAAAGCACTGCATACTCATTATTTTACATCAAGAATTGTAGTGTAGCGAGGAAAGCAATGCCTGGAATAGCAGCTGCTATAGCTGTAGCTCAGTAGCACATGGTAACAGCCACCATCAGAGCCTTAGCCTGAGGGCCCCTTGGGATCTAGCACTAATAAATTGAATTTCCACCAACAAATAAATAAAAGATGCTGGAGGGGCAGGTATATTACCCCCACCTCTGGAACAATGTTGTCCACAATATTGCAAGTGGAGGCCATCTCTTCCAAAGGAGGAAGTACAGATAGCCCTTGCAATAACACCACCCGAGTGACCAGCAGATTATTGACTGCTTCTATGAGGACAGCAAGACTGTAAGGACCATTATCAAACTGTCACTCACAAGCAGAATCAAGTGAGGATGAGTGGTATTCCAATTAATGTGGCTAGTCAGAAATGTATTCCATTAACCATTTTAGCTACCAACACCTTTCAGTGACACACAGGCATCAGTCTTACAAATTCTGAATCAAATCCTTGACATTATGCCAGAGCAGGTTGAGGAGCATATTTGCTTTACCAGGACTGCAGAGGAAAGAACCAACACCGATATGGGTGTTTTACGACTTTACATATTTCCCCCTGAAGTTTTAGGAGCCATAGACCGTACACACTTTACATAAATACACTACCTCATCCAGTGGGGCTGCAATATGTCAGTAGGGAGGGCTTCCACTCACTTAACTACCAGGTAGTCATTATTTATGCACTACCTGGTCCAGAGGGGCTACAATATGTCAATAGGGAGGGCTTCCACTCCCGTAACTACCAGGTAGTCATTATTTGTGCCACCCAGGAAGCTTTCACGAGTCTCACATTTTACATATCTGCCCTAATACCAAATTTTTCTGCAAGGAGTATTATAGTTGATAGGTGCATGTACAGGCTTTACACTCACAGGTACCAGGCAAGCACGGAGTAAAGGAGCAGGCCACATGTAAGATACTATTTGCTGTGTGTTGCAGGCAATGATAGACATGCCCTTGGGCCCTGATTATGATCCTAATTCATAAGCCTGAGCTCATGCAGGAAATAGTTTACAAACACTCACATAGTCCCACTAAACCTACATCACCAAAATCCACACACACAAACACAAAAACATTCGCGGAGGCGCTCAATAATAATCTGTTCAAGCAACAGAGACCTCCAAAGCAGAAACGCAAGCAACCTCCCACCACCAGCACAACCCAAATGACACATAGCCTAGAGACTCAGTGTACCACTCAACCACAGCTCATAAGGCAAAACAATGTACCCAACACACTAGTCATAGGTGACGCTATAGTCAGGCACACTGATGTCCCACTCACCAGGCTAAACAAAGAGAAGGTCACTGTCAGCTGCCTGTCGGGTGCCAGGATCCGCCACATAACCCACACTCAGGTCACTCCACAAGTGCAAATATGACTCTGTGATTGAACATTTTGGTTTGAACGACCTGCGACGTACCTCCCTGAACTACATGAAGAGAGACATGGAAGAACTCTCTGATCTTCTAGCCTAGGCAGGTATGACCCTAGCCCTGAGTAGCATCCTGCCATCGCCCAGAATGATACCACAGTACAAGGACAAAATGACTGACTTCAACAACTGGCTAAGCTTCTGGTGTCATTCTAAGGGGATCCAGTATCTGTCTGCCTGGGACGACATGGTCGACAGACCACAATGCTTTGCCAGAGATGGCCTGCACCTCTCACCCCTGGGATTCCGGATACTGGCTAAGGCTCTTGCTACCCCATAGTGCCTTTTTTAGGCAAGGTTCAAATGACAAATTCACCACCATAACAGGAACAGGCAAGCAAAAACTGAGGGTAATGCTACTCAGTGCTAGAAGTCCAAATCTCAAAATGCACTCACTCGAGAGACTCCTTAAAATGGAGAACATCGATATCTGTGCAGTGACTGAGACCTGGTTTAAGGCTCCAGAGAGCACCCCTGCATTACCAGGCTATAACTCATACCACACTTTTCGGCCATCTAACCTGGACCAGAAAACCAAAGGTGGAGGTGTGTCCATATTCATTAAGGATATCCACACCTCCAGGCTAGTTGCTCAGCATAATGCAGCCGAGGTTATCCAAGTGCAACCAACTCTGGGCAAAACTGCAATCCAAATTGTAGCCTGCTACAGATCCCTCACCATGCCCCAGGATTCCCACTCCACTTTTCTTGATATACTGGAAAATATTAGGGTTCAACCAAACACCCTAATATTGGGCGATTCAACTATCCCAACATTAACTGGGAAAACTACTCATGTACCAACTCCTTTGCTCAGTGCTTTCTGAAATTCATAAATTCCAATGCCCTGGATCAGATTATCCACACCCCCACCAGGGGCAACAATATCCTAGACCTAGTCATTACCAACATGAGTGACCAGTGTTCCACACCTGAAGTCAACTCCTCGTTGGTCAGATCCGACCATAAGCTAATCACCCTATATATCCACATCCTGCCCCCACCCACCATTAAAGAAACCATGGTAAAAAATTTCTCCAAAGCCAACTTCCTGCTTCTTAAGACAGAAGTGGCAAACTTCATGACACCCATGCAGATAGACAATACATTTACGACTGCTGAATCCTACAAAAATGCACTCCATAAGCACTTACAAGAGTGCATCGATCGTGCTTATCCCAAACAGAACCAAGACACTATCCTCCAAAAAAGGAAGCCAATCTGCTGGTTCCCTGACATAAACAAACTCTTCAGCAGAAGGAAGAAATTGTTATAAAAGTGTAAAATCCCATGAGTGGAGGAGCTCCCTGGTCAGCCTCAGCAAGAAGCGGAGATCCCTTATAAGATCCTCCAAAGCTAGCTATGAAAACAAGATTGCCACTGATTCTAAGGACAAACACAACGCATTCTATAGCTATGTCAAGAATCTCAATGGCAACACCCAGATCTGCTCCGAGTTACGGCACAATGGCACAAAAATTACAGAACCAACTGATATTGCCAACATCCTGGCAGATAGGTTCAGTGCTAACTTTACCCCCCTCTCACTCCATAAAGGGCCCATATCTATACAGGAAGAATGTAGAGTCCCTGTAATCACAACTTCACAGGTAAAAGCAGCACTCTCTAAAACCAAAAACACAGCATCCATGGGACTGGACAACATCCCAGGCTGCGTTTTACACGAACTTCAGAATGAACTGGCTCCTCACCTAAGCACCATGTTCAATCATAGCCTCACGTCAGGCTTTGTGCCCACTGAATGGTGCACAGCAACAGTTATCCCACTCCACAAAGGGGGAGCCAACACTGATCCTGGGAACTATCACCCTAGTAGCCTGACAAGCCTGGTCTACAAGGCCATGGAATGTATCATCATGGAATTCCTAAACAAAGACATTGGTAACCTCCAAACTCTGGACCCCACCCAGTTCAGGTTTGTGAAAGGCAGATCATGCCTCCTGAACCTGGTCGACTTCTTTAATGCAGTCACCAAAGCCGTAGACGAGGGTAAGATGGTTCATACAGCCTAGCTTGACCTCGCCAAGGCTTTCAGCACCATCCCCCATTCTGGAGTTATAGCTAAACTCGCTAAACTAGGTATAAATCCCTATGTCACAAGATGAGTTGCCATCTGGCTCACTGCCAGAACCCACACTGTAAAAGTTGCAGACTCCAAATCGGACTTCAAACCAGTGACAAGTGGAGAACCGCAGGGATCAGTCCTGAGACCTCTCCTGTTTGGTATCTACTTCTCTAAAGTACAGGCTAACACAGAAGGCCTCTGGCTAATGAAGTTTGCAGATGACTGCAAACTAGGAGCTATAGTCAAGTCCCCAAATGATGTGAACATCCTACAGAAGGGCCTCACTGAGACAGATGCCTGGTGTCAGAGCCATGGCCTGAAGCTCAATGCCAAAAAGTGCATTGTTATCCCCGTTGGTAAAAACTCTGTACCCATGAACTACCACATAGGCGGCAGTCTTCTTAACACCAAATGTGTGATAAGAGACCTTGGGACCTAGGTGGACAGCAATCTCTCCTTTGATAAACACATTGCCAAAGTAGTCAGGAAATCCTTCTATATAGCACACCTCATCACAAAAGGGTTCTCATCCTGGAAAAAAGAGGTCATTGTTCCCCTCTACTCGGCACTCAGACCCATTATAGGAGTACAATGCCCCTTTTGGAATGTACCTCACAAGACATCTGCAGCACCTGGAAAGGCTACAGAACTACCTCACAAAGAGGATTACTGGCCTCAAACAGATGCCCTACACTGATCGTCTCAAAAAACTTCTGTAGCATATCGCCTACTCCGAGGTGATCTCTGCCTAACATATAAAGCTATGTCAAACCCAGAGCTGTTGGACATGCTACACCTAAAGAAATCCCAATCCCTCAGAGCTACACACTCTGGGGACCTAAACCTTGTCACCACAACAAACAGGACTTGCTGGAGGGATAGATTCCTGTCCCAGAGACTTCCCATACTCTGGAACAAGCTACCCATCTATGTCAAGCAAAGTTCCTCATTAACACTCTTCAAGAAAAATCTTGATGAGTGGATGGGAAATAGGAAATACACCCCGGGGATCACTTCTGTGCCTCTGCTCGACAGGGGCACAGGAAATTAACTTTATTGGGTTGGCGTAAGCCAGGGAACTTTGTTGGTTAGGCTTACTTAGGCCCTTGGGCCAATATGCTATTACCTATCTACAAACCTATGAACCTATACAGCACATGCAGAAACAAAATGTAGTGGAGCGAGTGTTCCATCTACTCAAGGGACACTACTGTTGTTTAGATGCATCAGGAGGGGGCAATACAATAAAAACCTGAAATCTGCAGCTAGATATTTGTTGAACCTGCAATGCTGCACAACATGGCATTTCAGAAATAATTACAGCAGCACAATAATATCTTGGCAGGACCTTCCAAACCAGTAATACCAAACAGTGGAAGAACAGAGTGGAGAGGCAGGTGAGAAACGTACAACAGCAATACCATAACCATGGCTCTGGCGGACACAATAAATTGCAGTACTGGCAGAGTTAGCATCTGGACCACAACTGTGGGCCATGACAAGGCAACACAAAATAAAATGATGCATGCAGCATTACAATCACTGTATAGCAGTCTACAGACTGGCCACACTGTGGATGAGACATCACCACAGTCACACAGACTACGGGGTAGGCAGGGCACATTCATCACCTGCACAAATGAAAGAACACAGTGGCAGGTGACTGCAACACTATGAAATGGAGTTGGGTCATGGGAGGTGAAGCTGCTAACCTAATACTCTGAAGGGCTATGGAGTGTTAGGGATCTCATCCTTCACAGAGGAGTTCAATCTACCATGACATGATCATTGGCAATAGCCACTATGATGTCTTACAGTGACAGGACTTGACGTGATTGTGGCAAGGGAGGGGAACAGCATTCACCCTAAAGGGTCTTCTGTGTGCTGATCCTCATAAGCTTCATTGCCCATGCAGTGGTTGTCAGTCACCAGTGGAGATGGCAAGCTGTGTTCTCAGAGGCAAAAAGGAAGGGGTAAAACTATGGAAATGTGCATGCAGTCTGGTGAGGTATACTAGATACTGAACCAGAGGAGCACCATTAGCCATGACCTGGACAATGCTCATGATTGGCTGTGGCAGGCTATGTGTTCAAAGGTAACAAAAATGTCATCCTAGCTTGGGGCAGTATGTGTCCAACCTCCTCATATTCTGATCCTCTGATGGGAATGGAAAGCATGGCCATTAAAGGCTGATCCTAGCACAGTTTTCATGCATCTTACGGAGGAACCAATGGAGGCAACATTTGCCAGCAATGAATTAGCAGCATTGTCTTCTCTCTGTGTCTATACTTCATGCACTGCGAACTTGTTACATCACCCTGGACTCTATGGAGCACATTCGCCATCTACACAATACTGTGGGTAGCAGCAAATTGTGCCAGGATCGCTGATCTGCACATCTGCTGGTTAATGCAAGTATCACAGCTATATCAGGGATGGTCTTACAGTCCTGTTATCAGCTAACTCCCCCCTTGATTCTATCCCATATTATGGATGTCTACACCTCAGAAGTTGTGCACACTTCCAATGCTGTGTGCAGAGGACAGAGGTGGAGGCCATGAGGGACTCGCAGGCAGAAGCTGCCATTCATGCCCTGGTGAGGCTGTAAGCTCATTGTGTTCCTGTGCAGGGGACTATTAATGTCACAAAGGTACCACTGTGTCATTGGACCATGTGGCTTGCATGCTGCCATCATCATTTAGCCATATGTACCCTGCTGACATCAACCACATATTGCCTCATTTGTGCTGGTCCCCCCACAGAAGAACTTGCAGAAATACAAACATATGCTGTTGTAACCTCCTTTGGCTTTCACAATACTACATATTAAAATGCAGCTATAGTATACTTTGGTAGACAAACCTTGTTTTGCAGGTTGTCACAGTAGCAGAGCAGAGGCAGAAACATAGCTAGTTCGACCAGCCCCTCAGCTCTTCAGCAAAAAAAAAAAAAAAAAAAAAACAGCAGCTCACTGAAATAAACTGATTGTTGCATTGTAACCGATCAGATTATGTGCAGTTAGATCTATGCCCCCCTCCCAGTTCTTCCACTGAAGAGTGAAAAATAAAAAAAATAAAAGAATGGACATTCCTTCTACTGGTACATCAGCCAGGTGGCCAGATGCATAATAAGCCTCCTCTTTCCTGCCCTAGCCATTCAGGTCCTATTTCTGTGCCCTGCATAACCCTCCTTCAACATATTTTATTAAAAAAGTTTCTTCTTTTACACTGTAGCAAACAGTTGCTACAGTTTATACACTGCCTGTATGGAGTGCTATGGAACTCGTGTTTTAGTTAAAAAAATATATGTTCTTTTTAAACATTTGCAAACTGGTTGCTTCAAATGTAGAAAACAGCTGCTACAGTTTTTACCCTGTCTGCACGGAGCACTACAGCACTCAGGTTTTTGTTAAAATATTAAGTATTGCATTAATGAGAGATCAAGATTGGCTGATCGCACCCCCCCAACACTTGTGTATCAGCTGTGGTTAGTACAATGCATAGGCATCCCCCGGTATACACTAGGCTAACGACCACCAGGACCTTTATAAGCCTAGCCATGCAATCCAACCCAGTTGTGCCCCTATGTATCATGGGCATTTATTAGAAGAGGGTATGTTAGAAGTTTCTAGAGCATATGTGGTAGGTATGCTAGTTTGAGCACTACTGTCTGCCTCTATCTATCAAAGACATAAGGGCCAGACCCAGGGTGAATTTCTGATTTCCCATCCACTGGTCAAGGTTACGCGTAAATAGGGTTAGGGATGGACTCTGCTTCACATGGATGGGGAACCTGTTCCAGAGCATGGGGATCCACTGAGACACATCTGTCTCACCAATGTGTCTTATCTATATCACAAGCAAAATGTAAATCCTTATGTCTAGTGGTTCTGATGAAGTTCATTTTGCAGATGTGAAAAAGGTCCATCAGAGCTGGATCCAAGGATGCTTTGTATGCCAGGCACAGATTACGTCATAGTAACCTGTAGAAGGCTGTAGTCATGTCTCAAAACATTACCTTGGAACCTCAAACCCCTATGGCATTTTTACATTGTACATGATTGCTCCCCCTAAAACCACATACAGACAGTACAATGCCATGTCAGTATCTTGGGTTCCCATTCTAATATGTCACAAAGTCTGTTGTAGTGTGTCTGACATCCACTACAGGGTTTCCTGCTCTTGCTGAGATACTTTAAATCCTCAATGGCTCTGTATAGCTGCAAGTCTAAAGAATCTGTATTGAAATTCCTGTATTCCACATTTGAATTTACACAAAATAGCACTGATGCTTTATATCATATTAAAAAGGACTAATTAATGCAGCATACCTGTATGTTGCTAAGCACTGCTGCTTTTGAATTGCTGCCAGAGGGCATGGAACTAGCCAGACATGCTGGCTGTAGCTGGCCATGTCACAGTGAATACAGGCATGTTACCAATATGCTCATGCATGCGGCATGTAAATGCCCACTGTGCAAAGTGCAATTATGTATCCATTCCTACAGGGGTAGTGTAGTAATACTGAGCTAAAGTGTCACAGCTCAGCACTACTTTGTGTGACAATAATCTAAAATATGCATCCATGCACAGTAGTTCACTGAGCAGACAAGAGTGAGTGGCCATGGCTGTTTCAGGTGCTGTGGAATGAAAAGCTCTGGTATGGTGTACCATAGAAAGCAAGATTTTCTTCTTCCACTGAAACTTTCAGGAATATCTGCAAGGGTAATATGATGGGGATACCGGGCACGTGCTTGCCAGGATGGTGACTGAACTGACAGCTAATGGGTCAAAAAACAGAAAAAAAAACTCAGTAGTACAAAAAATTAAAAAAAAAAAAAAAAAAAAAAAAATCAGTGTGTAGGCTACCTTTAAATTATTAAATGAAACATTCTTGACAAATTGTACCAAACAACACATCTGCAGTGTTGCAGAAAACAAAATGCACACTACAATTTTAAGTACTACTAAGTACAAAACACTCAAGCAGCCCCCTCCACTAATGTGCATCAGATGTAATATCTTTTTTTGTTTCTGAAGTATCAGTCATCCAGGTGATGCATTAAAGCTACATAACTGTACATCCTGTAACAAACCAACACTGTGAGGCAAGAAGTGCCACCTGAAACATTCTTTTGCTTTTCGGTACCATAATGACAAGATGTGTTACAAATTAATACGAGAAAACAAAATCATTTTAAAAGTATGTTACTAACTGGTTTGTTCTGACAAACACCCTAATACAATGAGAGACAAATATGCACATGTACGTGAACTTTCCAAGCTCGAACAATTAAAAAAAAAAGATGTGAGCCTTCTTATTTTTGTGAAAAATGTGAATATGTCTTCTTATTAATGAATTAATTGATTTTATTATTTTATTTACATTTGTTGCTGGGTAATGTCCAACTAGGCTGAAACTCTTTTTCAGCAGAGACGCAGGGAGAAAAGCTCCAAAAGTAAAATATAATAGATAAAGTATTATACTGATTTACAGCCTATAAATACATAATAAAGATACAGGAAGGAAGTAAGAAGCAGTAAATTAAACAAGGTAAATACAGCAACAAGAAAAATACAAGGTTACAAAAAACAAGTTAAATAAGAAACTAACATATTACTGTGCACTGAAATACATACGTATGGTAGAAGGACTATAGCAAGTGTAATATTAGCCAGAGGTGCAGCAGTTAGCATTGTCGCCTCACAGCAAGAGGCTCTCCGGTCCGATTCTCAGCTGAAGTGCCTTCTGTGTGGAGTCTACATGTCCTCCCCGCGATCGACTGAAATTTAAAAGACATGCAGGTAGGTGTGTGCAGGTGTGCCTTCTCTGAAGGTTTGGCGCCGGGCTGGCAACTCGACACCGTAAAACTCACTGCCAATCATAAGCGGACCAGAGATCCACTGTGGCAACCCCTAACTGGGAAAAACCGAACAACTTTAATATTAGCCAGAGCAAAAGCTGGAAAAAAGAACCCTGAACTTGGAGTAAATTAAAGATCGGTAGTGACAGGCAAATGATAAAATAAGATTATAAAAAGAGTTTGAAATAGTTGAGAAGTAAGGACACTAGTCAGGATTAGTGCATGAACAGATCCAATGTTTGGTGAGGTATTTTCTGAGGCTATGCTTGAAAATGGTGGTGTTTTTAAGTTTGATCAAATGCTAAGGCAATTGGTTCCAAATTCTGGAAATTTTGTTAGAATAGAGTGAGTCGCCAAAAGTGTTTGTAGATTTTAGTAACTTTTAACAGAAGTTTATCAGAGGATCGAAGGTCTCTAAGGTTAGTATTAGACTGAATCAAGTCTTTTAGAGCTGGACAGGAATCAGGCTTATAAAAAATATTATGGCCAAAGGTGAGTTGGTTTAGTTGTAGCAAATTGAGTGGTTCGATTCAGTTAAGCCTTTTTAGAGAAAGACAATGGTGTTCCCTATAGGGTAAGTTAGCTGCAAATTTGGATATTTTATTATAGCATGATTCACTGCGGTGGTGGTGCTGCGGTAGCGTTGTCGCCTCATAGCAAGATGTTGTCCCGTTCGATTCTCAGCTAGAGCGTCTTCTGTGTGGAGGCATACGTGAATGGGGCGTGCCTTCGTTGAAGGTTGTGCGTCAGGGCTGGTAACTCGGTACGTAAAAATCCACTACCAATCATTAGCGGACCGGAGTTCCGCTGTGGCGACCCCTAACCGGGAAAAGCCGAAAGACACATTATAGCACGATTCAAGTTGAGTGAGTTCAGCCTTTTGTAAGTTAGTAAAGATTTGTGATGAGTACAGGAGAGTAAAGAGAAGAAATGATCAGGCTGAAGCTAGTCTAGTGGCATCTGTAAGATAGTATTTGGCTCTGCAGAGTTGACCTAATTTTATATGAACTTTTTTTTTAAGTTACTGCTATGCGTTTGCCAAATTTTAGTTGATCGTCTAGTGTGATACCAAGATGTTTGGTGTTATCTACTGGTTCAGTAGGAGTTATGTTTGAAGAATAGATGGTAAATGAAGGGTACCTAGATGCTGACCTGTTTTTGGAGAATACCATGAGTTTAGTTTTTTCAGGATTGAGAATGAGTTCATTATCTGCCAGGAAGGTTTCCATGTCATGCAGTGCTTTTTGTGTTTTTTCTTGGAGTTCAAGGGAGGTGAGGGCTGAGCAGATGAGGGAGGTGTCATATGCATATTGGATAATGGTAGCAGACCTAGTAGCAGTGTGCAGGGTGTTAGTAAAAATGGAAAAAATAAGGGGCCTAAAATAGAGCCTTGAGGTACACCTACTGAGATAAGGAGAGGGGAGAGGTTAGTAGCCCATCTAGTAACTTGTTGTCTATTGGAGAGACAACTATGAAAGCAGTGAAGGGATGTGGAACTAAGGTTATATGCAGCAAGCTTATCAAGGAGTTTTTGGTGAAAGACAGTGTCAAAGACTTTTGACATGTCCAGAAAGACTGAAGAAACAAAGAGGCCTTTGTTTTTAAGGAGGTTAATAGCAACAGTGAAACTAATCAAGGCAGTACTGTTACTGTGCTTGGGCCTGAATCCATGCTGAGAACTGGAAAACATATTGTTATTCATTAAATAATTAGTGAGTTAAGAAGCTACATAACTTATCATCTGGCAACAAAATAAAACTGTGAGGCGAGCAGTTGCACTTCTTGGGTTTCAGTACATTATAGGTTCATAGATGTGTACTGGAGCCTTTTTAAACCTAGCCATTCATCTTAAATCTCTGACATGTTCTGGTTTCCTTGATAAGTGTAATCAGGGGCTTGGGAGATGAAACATTTACAGGCTGCCTGTGCCCATTAAAAATATAGGTACCAAACCAGGCACGAGTTTCCTGTTCCCCATCCAACTGTCCAAGTTACACTTGAACTGGGTTAGGGAGGAGCACTGTTTCACATGGATGGTAAACCTGTTCCAGAGAAGGGGGTTGTCTTTGGGATCCATACCTGTCTCTCCAGCAGGTCCCATTTATATCATGGACAAGGTTTAAGTCTTTAGAATGGGTAATTCTGGTGCTGTTTTTCTGGATACGCAGGAGGTCCACTAAGGCGGGGTTTGACAATGCCTTGTATACCAAGGCATAGATCTCCCCTCAACAGCCTGTAGGGGACAATACAGGGAGAGGGCTTTGAGGAGATCTGCATAGGAGCCTTTCCCCTAACAGTACTACTACACAAAGACAAAAGTACACAGAGAAAGACAACACTGAAATCTATCCATTAACCTGACCCTTACTCTAATCCTAACCTGCTAACACTTGCATGTTCACAACTGCTAATATACAGTCTTGCACATCTTCACAACCACCATTTTTCATTCAGACATTCATTTTCCTACACACCTACGCTATATAAAACTAAATTCAACCATATGCGATTCACCCAAATGAGCATTCAATCATTTGTACATTCTCTCTTTTTTACACCCACAAAAACCTTTCTACCAAATGAGTACTCTACCTTTTGAATTACACACACATTATATGTGTATGTGTGTCTTTGTGTTACTATATCTGTGGGAAGCAGCTCACAACAGGAGAACTCTCAATCCCCTCCTTCCTCCTCCTGTCTGATCTACACATAGATACCATGTGTGTATGCCAAGGGGAAGCCTGTAGTGGATGCCCACATAGCCAACACCTTTCAGCACAGTCCCATACTCACTGTCATCTACAGTTCCCCTGTAGCCTCCTAAATATAGGATCTGTCAAGCCCATTCTTCACCTATATAGCCAAGGAGGCCTTACTCAGGCAGTGAATTTGCACACATCTGTCCATACCACTGTTCCCAGTTATCACTGGTGCACCACAATGTCCATATCATATCTGTGGCCTCTGCTGTATTGTTGTCTCTATATAAACCTGTACTGTTGGGCATATCCAAGTTAACATGCTGTTTGGCATTGGTAGCGAACTGTTCCCAAATATCACTGGTCTACAACTATGGTCTTCTCTTTTCACATATATACTCATATTCCCCCATAGAGGACAGAAAACAGGGGTTAGACAACTTTAGCCTCGACACTCAAGACACACTATTTGAGTGTAGTTGCTCCCAATGTCTATAAGTAATTACCTGATGACTATGAATTAATATCTGGTGTACTGAAACCAATATTAAGCTGAATGCAAACAAGTGTATCATATATACCATTCAGCAAAAAAAAAACATGATGTTCCTACTTCATATGCTATATGTGGTGCCTCTCTTCAAAGAACTGAGTACCTTCGTGGACAACTCTCTCTCTCATTCGATCAACTCTGTATCAGACATACACAGGAAATGTTTCTATGTGGTCCTGTTAATTTTTGAGAGAATATCTTTCAAAATACAAAAAAAAAAAAAAGTCATGCTATCACCATACTCATCCCTTATCAGACCCATCATTGAATATAATGCCCCATTTGCTATGTACAAGTCTAAGCATACCACTCAATTGGAATGACCCTAAGAATTTTTAACAAAAAAAAAAAAAAACTAAGTCTTAAATCCATCAATTATTATAACAGATTAGCACAACTCTCCTTATACTCAGGCCACTACAGGTCAAGCAACATACTATGTTGACTATCTTTAAGGGTAGTTTTGATGACTGGATGGAAAGACACAAAGTTACAAGTGTCCCTGTAATGACAACCCTGGTGTAAAGGTGACAGGTATATCTACATATAGGTGTATGTGGCTAGGCCTCTTATGGCCTCTGTCATCAATTGTCTAGTATTGTTCCTGTGTTTTAATTTTCCTGTCACTAGTTTCATAGCCCATCATTTGCATCTCAATCTGCACTCAGACTGTGCATTTTCATCTGAGTGTCAGTATACTTTAATTTGCCTGCCCCTATTACTGCATCTTTTTGGTTGTTCCCTTTTGTGTGTTATAGGGGTACTGAAGTACACAAGCTTCCCATTTTCTTCTTCTTTCCTTTTTCTTGTTTAGTTTTAAGAAATATAGACACTATAACATAAAAAGAGAAGAAAGCCAGGACTAAAGCATGTTTAAGATAAAAGGCTGTAATCTTAGGTTGCTGAAGTGAAGGACAGGTTGTAAAAGTATACAAAGCATGATACATGTAAAACCGATATGTTTTTTCTTACTTTTGCATGAGGGAATGATTGATTAAGGCCCTTGGCTTGACCAAATAAGTTTTAAGTGAAAGCAAGAAAATAAAAGACAGTTGAATGTAATGAAAAGTTTTCCTTTAGCAAATAAATGTTTACAGTGCAGCATGAGAAGTTTGTAGCTGAAGACAACTATTCATCTGGTTCTCATGATATTACAGAGACAAGATAAGGAGCAATGAAAACATTTTTTTCCAGTGGCTAAAAGATAATGTTTTCTGAAAGCATTCACGTTGTTTTCGACATCTGGGAGAGGAGGAATAAGGATAAGGCAAAAATAGCACTTGGTGTAAGTAGACGTACAGGCCATATTGTGCATCTTCGCGTGGATAACCTTCATTATGGGTTAATTGAAGCCTATGAGTGAAGCTGTCAATCTGGGGCAACTGCTCCTATTAGGAAGGTTAAAAATTATTTGAAGAGGTACACAGTTTTGTATGTTTCTATTAAGTTAATATGTTATGATGGTGTTCTGGGAGTGGGTTTGATTTTGTTTGAGGATTTTTATTAAAGCAAAAAGTCTTATAAGAACAGCCATGGGTTCAAATGGATATGACAAGAAATAACTGTATTTAAAAGATCAACCTGCAAAAAATTAGTGTATGCATGTAACACAAAAGCTGAAACTAGACATTTAAAAAAAAGCTGTTACGCATAACAGATAGGAATAATAACGTCTTACCATAATGGTAACACTTTCCATATTATCTATGTACATATCTTTGAGACCATTCACATTCAGAGTATTGAAACTATATTAAGAAATGCAACAGTGCAAATAGCTATGCTACAGCAGATGCATTTCGAATGAACTGAGCATTTGAATTTGATAAAAAAAAGGATTTCAGGATGGTCATATCTGGAACAATGGAAAAGGTGAATACTTGTATTGCTAGAGAAGCTCAAATAGTGATAGATGAGGGAAAAAGATAACAATGGTAGACATGCAGCAGTAAGGGGCTACTGGTAAGGGATGAGGATTATACTGACAAGCATTTATACTCCAAATAAACTTCTACAACTGAGCTTAGGAAAATTCTAGGAGAAATAATCAACCTATTATTTATAGGTAGGGACTGAAATTTGATTTGCAGCAGTGAGGCTATATCTGGGTGCCTAGAAGGAAAAATATAACAAAAGAGAGTAGATTGTTGTAGAAATGTATGAAAATATTTGGTATGGAAGATGTGAATTCAGTAGTAGGAGCTCAGACAGAATTTCCATATTATTCCCCAAAAGTGGGCCAGGCTAAACAGAAATTATACTTCACAGGAATGTGTGCATTTACATACACTGCAGATCATGCACCAATAACTACAATAAAAATGGAGGGCAATGAAATAAAAACGAGCCATTGGCACTTCCCCACCTGTGTGTTAAACAGAGTGGAATTTAAGGAATGGGTTGTAGAAATTATTCAGGAGTTATAGGCAGAAATGTCTTCAGAGAATATAGCTATGGATTGGGATAAAATAAAAGTGGAGTTTAAAAATATAGTAGAAATAAAAGAGAGAGATATGGTTAAGAAGTAACAAGAATTATTTAGGAGGACTAACAAAGGTTAGCATATTGCAGAAGAGGGGAATATCACAGAAAAAGAAGAGGCACAATTGCAGACTGGTAAAGAGAAAATAAGGGACTACCTGGATGGTATGCACGAGTTTAGAAAGATTGCTGTTAAGGAATTGTTTTGATAATAACTCTAGTACACAAAAGCTTTTAGCACAATGGCTCAGGCAACACAAAGTAGAAAAGGTCAATTCCAAACTTAGGAAGCCTATAACAAGGAAAATAAGAGATCCTCTAGAGGTATTTGAAACATTTCGGAAATTTTATGAAAATCTATATAAAACAGAGAAATGTGAAAAATCAAGAAAAGGTATGAATGAAAATGTTTATGAAAGAATTAAATGCGTCAAGGTTAGAGGTAGATGAGGCTCAATTATTAACAGGGTAGGAGGAGATGAAATAAAAATGGTGAAGTATAACCAATCTACAAGAAAGTCTCCATGAAGAGATGGCATTCCTGTGGAAGCTTGGAAATTAGGAGGGGAGAAAAACAAAACCTTCCAGATGTTTCTCTCTAACAGTATTTTAAAAGGAAGAGAAGCACTAACATCTTAGAAGGCGGCTGTAATACCTAAAGGTGGTGAAGACCCATCGGATCCAGCTTCATATAGACCCACTATGATTCTAAGTGTCCATGTCAATGATGGCTAAATGAGGCAGACATTTGATAACATTAATAAAACAATGAAGATCCAGAGGGAAGCAGAAAGTAAGAAAAAATACCAGTTGTTAGTAGGTATTGATGCAGACAAAGCAGTTGACAAAGTACGCTAGGATTTTATGAGTAGGGCAATGGAGGAATATGCTTTCCCTGATACAATAATAAGGTTAATTAGGAGGGTCTATTAAAGTATTGGAGGTGAAAATTAAAGTGGTGGTTCCTCTCTGATAAATTCTGTTTAAACAGAAGAACCAGGTAGGGGTGTCCTTTTTTCCAATTTCTTATTTGCATTATATTTAGAACCACAAGCAAAGAAAATAAGGGACTTGGAAATACAAGGATATAATTGTATTGGCAATCAGGAAAACTTGGCTTTATTTGTAGAAGATTTTATTTTGTAACTGCTAAAACCAGAAAAGGACATTTCAGTGTGGAACATTCTGACATATTTTCACGTTTTTTAGAATGCAAAATTAATGAAGATGAAACAAAGGCAATAGCTGTAAACTGTGTAACAACACATGAATTGGTTCAGCAAAACCCATATGTATGGGAACATGATAAAATTAAGTACTTAACAGAATGGGTTTAAAAGCAATTTGTTATGACACCCAAGGATATATGGAAAGAGACCAAACAAAACAAAAACTGAGAAACTGGACACACTGATTTATGGATATGGACAGCAAAATGCAAGTTCTGAAACTGTTTTTAGTCCCTTTAGTTTTATACACAGGTCAGGCATATTTTTATCAACCAGATGAGAAGTTGTGGATAGTAATTAATAAAGAGTTGTGTTATGCCCGTGCACTGGCCCAGCAATCAAGGAGCCTCAATCCTCACCACTAACACCAGTGAGGGGCGTCCATATAGGGAAAGGATAATAAATACACACACAGTAAAGTACAATTTCCCTTAAGCACACACAAAGATCACAGTCAGTCTGGGGCTGGTTTCTCCCTTTCTCTCCAGGACCCAATAAGACTCCCCACTGGCACAGCTACAGGGTCCAGATCTCAGTCTAGCAGGCAAGCTAAAAACTCCAGCACCCTTCTCTGTCCAACCAGTGCTTCATGTCCCTGCCCAAGTAGCCGACACACACACACACACTTTGAGATAAGAGTTGTATACAACCACACTGACACTCCTGGGGAACAGGCTCTCCAGCTGTGCCCCTTTTACCCACACTATATGGTAGTACCAGCTGCCACCACCCACTAATAACTACTGAAAGGCCCTTCTGAAAGGGTATCCAATTATTATGGTGCAATATTATTATCCAAATGGTAAGTCAAGGCTTATTAGAGTGACTTGGTACAGTATCACTATATGCATGCAATGTACTCTAGAGCTTAAATTAACTCTACATAAAACAGCCACAGTTGAAAGGTTTAAAAATATTTAATAGTAAATAATAAAGACACAAGACAATACTTCTTACTACACAGTGCTAGTCGAGAGTTCAGAGATCACACAGAAAGGTTTAAAATAATATCATAAAAAGGTTCTGACATCATAGAAAAACAAACAAGTCTAATCTTCCTATTTCCTAGCTATTTCTAAGAGAAAACGCAGTTCGAAACAACTTACATATAGAGCAAAACAGTGCTGGCGATGTTGGATGTTCTCAAGACAAAATGCTCAGAACTCTCTGATTCTCTCTCTTTAAATTGATAACAGAGCTGCTTCACATGACATCATTCTTCACACTTCTCTGGTGTTCCCACTCTAACAGAAACTACATTTACATTCTTTACACCTGGTCAGAAACCAGAGCAATAAAGGACATTTATACATGCAAATTCTAGCCATTAACTCTGGTCTTAAAACAATAGGCAGGATGCCTCCCTCTAGACATATCGGCTCCGAATTTTGACAAAGAATTGACTTATCAGCTTTGTTACAGCAGAGTGCACAGTTACATTTTTGCAGTTCAATATCCAATGTAGTCTTTTCACATTTAACAGAACAAGCCTGTGGCTTACATTAATGTTTACAAATGACAGAATTATCTATAAAATTTCATCTGGCTAGGCTGGCAGCCTTCACCTATCTTCACAAGTTGAAGGATTTTGTCTGGGATGGGAAGGAGGCAAAAGTCAAGTGGGATACATTGATCCTTCCAACAGAACAAGGTGGTTTGGGATTACCTGATTTGAAGGGGTATTTCAGAGCTAAACAGTTAAGGCTCCTATACAAAGAGCAAATAGAAAGCTATAACTCAAAGCAGAAAGGGATGATGAAATGGGGTGGTGGTGGAGATGAAGAAACAAGGAGACTAGGATTTTGGATACAGATTCTTAAGGAGAATAACAATAACCATACAGAACATTATATTCCTAAAGTAAAAGAAAGTATTCTAAGAACTAAAACAACAAAGGAATGGAGAAAGGTGATTCTGCTGATAGGGATGACTGCAATTAGAGGTACATAGAATAGGCAAGGGGGGTTATAGTTTACTGGAGAGGACTAGCAAAGGAACCAAGGTATTGAGTGGAAATAGAGAAGGAAAGGTAATAGAATTGGAAAGGCCAAGAATACATTTAGACTGCAGATTAGAGATTGCCTTTCCTATCAAGGACTGATATCAGAGTATAGGCAAAGAGAATTCTTTTCCTGTTAAGGACTGATATCAGAGTACAGGCACAGAGAATGGAAGAGGAGGACTGTCAGTGAACGAAGAGTAGTGGTAGAGTTTTTAGTAAAATCTGGAACAGAAGCTGCTGTTAGGAAAAGAGATAATTAGTAGGGCATATAAAATATTGCATGATAACTATAGGAGTCAGAGGAGTTTAGAAAAGATTGGTAAGAAAGACTGGATAAGCAATTCACAAAAGAAAGAATAGGAGAATATATGTATGGATCCCCAATATGCAGTCTAGAAGATTTAGGATTTTTGCTTGGAAGTGTTTGCAAAGGTATTTTTATACCCAAAGCAGACTCCAAAGAAATTTTCCTCAGGTAGACTGCAAATGTTGGAGGTGTGATGAGGGAGAAAGAGGTAATTGGAAAATATTTTTGGGAGTGTAGTGAGTTGGCAAACTAAAACTTCCCTTCAGACTTCTCTGTCAGACATACTAGGCGAGCAAATTTGTATAACTAAGGTAATGACTTTTTGAGCTGTGATACAAATCTGGAATTCCCTAGACATAGTAAGGCTTTGCCGAATTTAACTTTGGTGGCTGCTAAAAAAGCAATTAGAAAATGGAAATCAAAGTCTAAACCAGCCACACTAGAAGTAGTGAATATAGTAACAAAGATAAAAGAACTGGAAGTGGGATATTTAGAAAAGGGTAGGAGCACATTACATAGAAAAAAATCGGAATTGTGGGGACAACACAAACAGAACAATGTTTTGGACACAATGAGGTTTAAGGGAAGGCAGGAACTGAATGATCTATGCAATGTTCTACATAGAAGATTACAGGTGATGTGTGATGTTTGCATATGAAAACAAATCAATATAGTTTGTTTTCATTTATATAAATCCACGATTACTGAATTATAACTTATGACATAGACAAAGATTTTTTTAAAACAAGAAAGAGGTTGAAATGGCAATGGTCAACTGAGCATGCAAGAGTAAAATCCTCTCTGCATGCAACCAAACAACAACAAAATAACATTGTTTTTTTGCAGGTGGCAAGCTAATCCTACACCCCGTTAACTATATACACTAACTTTGAGATTGCACAATTCCCAGGGAAAGGGAATATTCTCTCCCCAATCATGGACTGTCACTGTATCGCACCTGTCAGCCATCTGCATATGTTGACCTTTTCTGGTCAATCAATCGGCAGCTGACATTGTGGTGTGTCAATATAATTCAGAGGAAATATATATATACATATATATATATATACATATATATATATATATATATATATATATATATATACATATATATATACATATATATATATATATACATATATATATATATATATATATATATATATATATATATATATATATATACACACACACACACACACACACACACACACACACACACACACATATATATATATATACATATACATGCATATATACACACACACGTGTGTGTGTGTGTGTGTGTGTGTGTGTGTGTGTGTACGTGAATATATATCTTTCAAATTTCAAAATACCAAAATCCCGAACTTCGAAATCTTGAGACCACAATGTCAAACATCTTATTTCCCGATTGTTAACAACATCAAAACCGGAAATGTCAAAAGGAGGTAAGTGTTGTGTAGTATACTGTGAAATGGTATGGTATCTCTTTAAGGTGAAGAAGTTCTTTAGTGAAAAGGTATGGTGGCTGTTAAGGTCAGAGGTAGTTGTCTGTTGGGTTTGTATGCAGTTGTACGAGGTTTGGAATGCTCATTCTACTTATTTCAATGGAAGGATAAGTGTGCTATGTGGACCAGCAGTATAGATAAAAATAACTCGTACACCCCCACTATATTCTTAAGTGTCAGTGTACATTTTCATCTGTACAGCATGGAATGGTATATTTATCATGTTCTTTGGTGTAGTGCGGTTTCAGAGTTGATATATTTAATTAGCAGGGGAGGGGGTGCACGGGAGCTTGCTCCCCTGCTTAACATAGTGAAGTATATAGTTGTTTGTATTGTGTAGTAGTGTAGGGTAGGTAGGTTAGGTTTTGCTTGTTGAATTTCGATATTTTTGGTGTCAATGTTATGAAGATTTGAGATACAGGAGTTTAGGCACCATGGTCTCGATATTCTAAATTTCGTGATTTTGCTATTTAGATATTTGAAAGTAAATCTGTCTATACACACACACACACACACACACACACACACACACACACGTTTTACATAAATATGGATAGGTTCATAGGTGCTTACAAAGTTAAAAACCACAAGGGCCTTTTTAAGCTTAGCCATACATCACAAAATCACTGACAAGTTCTGGTACCCTTGATAAGTGTAAGCAGAGGCTTGGCAGACAAAGCAGTTACAAACAGGGGCTTGGGAGATGAACAATTTACAGGCTGCCTGTGTCCATTAGAGACATGGGTGCCAAACTAGGGATGAATTTATTGTTCCCCATCCAATTGTCCAAGTTACACTTGAATTGGATTAAGGAGGAACTCTACTTCACATCGATGGGGAGCCTGTTCCAGAGATGGGGTAGTCTCTTGGATACATCTACATCTCTCTAGCAGGTCCTATTCACATCACAGGTAAGGTTTAAAGTCTTTAGAATGGGTAATTTTGTTTTGCGGATATGCAGGAGGTCCAGAGTGGGTTCTGACAATGCCCTGTATGCCAGGCATAGATCTCCCCTCAACAGCCTGCAGGATTCAGAATACAGCGATATGGCCTTGAGGTGGTCTGCATAGGATATGCTACCTACTTATTCTTCTGGAGACGATCCTCTGTGGATATTTAAATTGTTGGATATGCCTGGTTAGGTACATACCAAACAGGGCATTGTACTCAATGATAGTTCTGATGAATGCCTGGTTAGGTATATACCAAACAGGGCATTGTACTCAATGATAGTTCTGATGAATGCCGAATACAGTGGAACAATGACTTTCTTGGACCTAGATGCCATACTTTTGTTTATAGGTTGTGTAATATAGAATGATTTCCTCACTACTGTAGACACATGATGGTCAAAGGATAGATTACAGTCTGTGTCTCTAAGTCCCTGACTATTGGGTCAGCTCTAAGGGGTGTGTTGTCAATATGACAGTTACCAGGGGTGGATGACTTCCCGAAGGATACTATTATGCATTTCCTGGCATTTAGCTTTAGTCCATAGCTCTGACACCAGTTGTTCATCTGTGTCAGCCCTTCCTGGAGATCATTTATGTCATTGGGTGATTCAATGACATCTCCTAATTTGCAATTATCTGCAAATTTAGTCAGCCAGAAGCCACTGATATTGGGCTTGACTTCAGAGAAGTAAATGCCAAAAAGGAATGGTCCTAGGACTGATCCCCGAGGGACTCCACTTGTGACTAGCCTCTGTAGAGGTGGACTCCCCAATTCTAACTTCCTGGGTCCTGTCTGTGAGGCAGTTTGTTATCTACTGGGTGACATAAGGGTTTGTACCTAACCTCTTATGTTTGTCAACAATGCCCAATTTTACCCTCACCCATTGCTTTGGTGACCTTCTCAAAGAAGTCCACCAGGCTGAGTAGGCATAACCTGCTCTTGACAAATCCAAACTGAGTTGGGTCCAGTGTCTGGGTGTTTACTATAATATTACTGATCACTTCTATGACAATTCTTTCAATGGCTTTGCATATGAGACTCATGAGACTTACGGGTTTGTAGTTTCCAGAGTCTGTAGATGTCCCAGCTTTGTGCAGAAGGATGACTGTTGCTGTTCTCCATTCAACACCCACACAGCCTGCTTGGAGGCTACAGTTAAATGACAATTCCAGAAGACCCGACAGGTCATGTTTCATGGTATTTAGAAGGCATCCTAAGATTTTGTCTGGGCCCACTGATACAGTGTTCTTGGCCTTAGACAGACCATTAAGGACCTGTTCCCTAGTGATAGCAGGGTGAGTTACATTTGATGACATTTCCTAAGGGAAAATTGATGGGGAGAGAGGGGTAAAGCTCGAGCTGAATTTGTCAGCCAGTAGATTTGCTATATCTTCTGGCTCAATATAGGTGGCTCTATTTACAATGAGCTCTACACACAATTGTGTATTGCCTTTGAGATTGCAGACATAGCTACAGAATGCCTTGTGGCTGTCCTTGGACTGAGAGGCCAATTTACCTCAAATTTGGCTTTGGTAGACTTTATTTGTCCTCCCAGTTGTTTGTTTAGTTTGATGAGAGTGCTTTTATCCCACTGGGTGCTGCACCTCCTAATGTTTGCCATGATCTTATTACTTCTGTTATGCAGCCTATTGATTTTGTGATTCCACCAGGGTGGAATATTTTTGAATTAGTTTTGTACTTCTTCCTGGTGGGTACAGCTGCCTCTATGCAGCTATTAACATGCTTGTATTGGGTTTCTGTGAACAGTTCTGCATAGACAGCAGTGTTTTCAGGGTTTATGGGGGTTTGAAATTTTGCCAGGTTCTCATGAAATTTTGCCAGGTTCTCACTTAATAACAAGAAGTTAGCCTTAGAGTCATTCCTGAATATTACAGGGTTAGCGGAGGGTCCAGGTTTTTTTTACTTCAAAGGAGACCATTTTGTAGTCTGCCCTTTCTAGGGAAGACACTACATTAGGGGGGGTGCAGCACTCTCCCATATTAGTGAGGACCAGACCCAGTATGGTTGCATCCCTGCTGGTGTACTGACAATCTGGTCCAGGGAGTTTGTGTTTACAAAATCCAGGAATCTCTGTGCCTGTACATCTGGTGTCATGTAGGATTCCCTGTTAATAGTGGTTGATAGTCAACCCTAAACATGGTATTGGGTTGGATGATGAGTGTTTCCAATAAGTTTAAATACATGGTATGGGTTTCCTGGGTCACAGAGGGGGGACTATGGCTTGCAAGGACATAGTACTGGATTTTACTTATGGTGATTTGAACATAGAGAAGCTCAAGTGCATTGTTTTGTCTGACCAGCCTTAAGGTATATTTATTTTTTTATGTAAATCGAGACACCTCAACCCTTAGCCCCTGTCTGTCTCGTAGCTGGTTTAAATGTGTGGAAGGCATTATAACCTTGTACTGTTGGTGTGTTCTCTGTGGCTTTAAACCATATTTCAGTGACTCAACAGACATCAGTGTTCTAAACCATATTTCAGTGACTCAACAGACATCAGTGTTCTAAGAGTTTTTTTGTTTAGACTCCTAGCATTGAGCAGTAATACCTTTAGATTTTCATGTTTTGATTTGCTATGTCGGAAGTACTTTCAGTTTGGCATTGTCTAAAAAATAGTGTATGGGGGAAGACAATGTTTGAGCTAATATTCAAAAGCCTAGAGGGGAGAGGAGCAGCCCATCCCTGGCAAAACAGCATGGTCTGCTGACCATCTCCTTCCAAGCTGACAAATATTGCACCACCTTAGAATGACACTGGAAACAAAGCCAATTATTAAAGTCACCCATCTTTTATTCATATTGTGGCATCATCTTTGGAGAAGATAAAATGCTGCTGAATGCTAGGCTCACACCAGCCTGGGACACATTCTAAGAGCTCCATGATCTCTCTCTTCATAGTCTAGGGAGGCAAGTCTCAGGCCATTTACACCCACATGGACTATGAATTAGTCATACTGGTACTTGTGGTCCAATGACCTGACTGTGTGCGTAATGTGGTGGATCCTAGCCCCTAATAAGCAACCAACTGTGACTTTCTCCTTACTCAGCCTGGTGAGAGGGATATCTGTTTGTCTCACAATGGAGTCTCCAATGACCAGAATGTTGGACTGTGTGGTGGCTTGCCTTATATGTTTAGAAGTACAGGCTCCATGAGATGTCACAGTATGTGTTAATGTGGGTATTGTTTTTGAAAGAGTGCATTTGGGGCTGCTGAGGATATTTGTTAAATGTACTTCATCTAGGAGGTCTTTGTGGTTTAGGAAAGTTACATTTAAGTGCCTCAGCATATATGGGTCTATGTCTGCTTTGAATTGTGAGTGACGGATGCAGCATGTGTACTACTGACAACCTTATTAACATTAGGAGTACATTTATGTGAAAGCTTTGCCTCCTGTGACACTGTAAATTCATCTCTCACATACCAAATCAGTTTAAGAATTAATTGGTTGCTAGTAAACATAAGACAATTTCTACATTGCCTGACGATGCCCATATCCACCAAGCTGGTAATGGAGATAGCTCATATCCATGGCAATGGACCATTTTTTGATTAGCAGTTGGAGTGAGAATATAAAGCAATGTCAGGAGTATCTGGTTTGTAACTCTGGGGGCAGTGCTTGTTACTGCAAACTTGCTGAGTTGTGTGCAGCTAGGTAGTGGTGAAATTTTAGAGGTGCTTTTACAGGAAAAATGTCAACTCAATGTGTCTGTGGCTATACAGTGCTTTGCTAAACACTTGAGGGGAAACTAATAAGTAGACCCTGACGATTTATGGATGAAGTATTAAGGCAGATATTCTGAAATTAGAAACAAATCAAACAGCTTACTGAAAACAAAGAATTAACTAGTCAGGAATGGCGAAAAGAAGGGAGTAAGAATGGGTACTGTTCTCACCACAGTTTCACTCTGTTGGGATACAATGCTCCTTTGCTTCTCCTCTCACCAGAAGCAAAACATTAGCACCAATCCCAAGATGAGAAGCAGACCACAGCCTGTTTCGTGATCCATAGTCTTGTCCCAGATGATGCAAAGGGCTGTAGGCTTGTTGGAGCATTTTCCTGATATATGGCTTGAACAGTAACTGCAGCAATAGTAGCTAGAGCAATCAGGAATGTCAAGCACAGACACTCACTGCCCAGCCCGAAAGTCAGGAATCAATGCATTCTGTTCCTTCTCTTATCAGGAGCAAAATATAAGCACAAAATTTCAAGTTGGCACCTGTGAAACAGTTATTAGGCTTTCTGTGACCAGCTGTCTCCAGAAAATAATGTCCCTAGGAGCAAAACAAAAGCACTAATCTCAAGAGGACTACTGAGAGGCAGAATGTGAGTTCTCCAATTTGTATGAATGTACATATAATTTTTTTAAGAGGTGGGAAGTTCAACTGTTGCTCTGACAAGGTGGTCTACCTTGCTTTTTGTACCTGATGCCAAGCTTTTTATATTGGCAAAACCATTAATGCCCTTAACCCGTAGGATTCATCAGCACCTGTATAGTATACAACAATATGATAATAGACGTGCCCTTGCTAGGCACTCTTTAGTAGGAGATGGTTTTGCAAGGTTTATGTTTTTGGTTCTTGAACAAGTTTCCGCCACTGCCTACTCCAGTAATTGGAAGAATACTTTGTTGCACCGGGAAATGCTTTGGCAGTTAAGATTAGATACGACCATCTCACCTGGAATTAATGAAGGAATTTCTATATTAAGTGAATTAAAGATAAGGTCCAACAAGTTCTAATTTTTTATAGATGTTTTCTATAATTTTTATTATTAAAGCAATGAGTTAAAAGGTTACTCAGAAAAAACAAATCAGTAAAAAATCAAAAGAAAAATCTACCAAGGCTAATAAGGACATCAGGTGTTTCAGCTATTTGGCAACTCTGAACGTCCATGATGTTTTTCTTTTTAAGTCTATTTATGGACAAATTCAAGCCAAAAAAGCCAAACCCCACTAGCTGTGGACATGCATGTTTCAGCCTTCTTATGGCATCATCAGCACAGCATAAGTGGAATTTTTTTTTTATTTTCAAGGAGATCTGTACCACCAAATAGATGAGGTGGCCATGGGGTCAGCCTGTGCCCCCATATACGCCAACATTTTTATGTTGTATTGGGAGCAACAATTTGTAATCAAATCTGAATTTTACAAGCATATTTTGGGGTACTACCAATTTTTGGAAGATATATTTATTTTATGGGAAGGAACAGAAGAATTGATCCCAGATTTCATGAATTATTTGAACCACAGTACCGCGTTTTTACAATTCACACATGAGCTTGGGGCAATGAAACATTATTTAGCTGTGAAGTTACAAAGACTACAAAAATAAAGTTTACAGATCCAGTATATACAGAAAAGAGTGCCATTCTAACTCATACCTAGATTATGAGAGTGACCATCCATATAATCTTAAAAAGAATATTATAAAGGGGCAAATGGTTAGAATAGCAAAAATGACATCGGATAAAATGGAAATCAAGAAAGAAATTGAGATTGTACATAAATTGTTTGGTGAGGGGGATACCCTTATCAACTGATTAATCCCATTAAGAGATATGCGGTGGAAGGATGGGGTACAACTTATCTACCATTATTAACTAGTGGAGAGACTATTGGAGCCAAAAACATTTTGGGAAATACAGGACAAATTACAACACAACTCCCCTACTTAACATTGACATATTATACAGATATAGGTTGGGTCAAAAAATGTATAAATGATGCTTTGAATATGTTTAGTAGAATGCCAACTAGGGTGGAATTTTTTCAAAAACCCTTGAGATATAGTTTTAAAAGGAATTTTAACTTAAAAAACATACTGGAGAAGAAAAAATATATACTGGAGAAGAAAAAGGATAACTATAGAGGGGAGACATGTCAAAAACTTGGGACTTTTAAGCGTGGTAGGTGTTCCCAGTGTCCATTCATAGCTGGAACAAAAGATTTGGACATACCCAGTATTGGTTTTAAAATTACGGGCAAAATGTATTCCAGTTGTTACATGAAAGGAGTAGTGTATTTAGTGTACTGTAAGGTCTGTTGGGCATATTATATTGGAAAGACAGAGCGTAACCTAAGGGTACACATATATGAACACATACATGAGAATAATGCCCTATACAGACACTTGTTGACTTGTAATGATGCAGACTACACATTTTGGGTGCTAGAAGAAGTTAAGCTCAGTGAGAGAGGGGGTGACTGGGAGACCCGATTGGAATTTCGGGAAATGATTTGGCAATTAAGGCTTGATGCATGTAAGAATCCAGGTTTGAATGACCATATCTCTATCACCCCCGCTTTGAAACTACTTTCAGCCAACCCAAAAAGGTCTGACCCATAAGTCAAGTACACCAATATAAAGATAAATCTATAGTAATAAACATACAAAACACACACAGATTTAACTATCACTACTAGTAACACTATTAACATTTTCATTTTTTAGTTTTGTATATATTTTTATATATACATTTTAATATACATATTTTATACTTACACATTATCACACTTTTAAATATGTATTTTCCTTAGGGAATTGGTGTTTTTACCCCCATTTTATCCCCCTTATCAATAATGTATGGTATTATATTATACCGTTCTATTTTTAGATCTTGAGGCTTACACATTTTTTTTTTTGGTCTGCACATTTGTGGTCCACGCATAAAATGTTATTTTGGTTTGCACAATATTTTTTAATAGTAGGTTAGGAACCAACATACAGTTTTTTTAATAGGTATTATATTATTTTAATACATATTTATATCGATATTTAACATGTACACTTGATACATTATGAACTGTAATAATGCATTTGACCTGGGAAGGGTTAACTCACTTGATTGTATATTTTTTTTTAATTAATTGGTTGACCAATGAAGAGTAACTATGTAGTATATTAAGTGTATGGTCTTTGTAGCAGATGATTCTGATGAAGTCTCCCTATTGGAGATGAAAGTGCTTAATCTGCTGTTATTTTTTTCGTTCTGTTTGTTTAAAATTAAATACTTTAACCATTTTGGTGGAGCCTGCCTGGGGAGTTATTTGAACGTTATTCTTCTGAATAGAAGAAATTTATGGAGGACAGCCTTTATTGGTATCAGCAGGGTTAGTGTTGGTACTTTTGGTCTTGTGTTTATGCTGTGCTTCTGTGGATTACTGGTTATGAGTTAAAAAGGTTACTCAGAAAAAACAATCAGTAAAAAACAAAAGAAAAATCTAGCAAGGCTAGTAAGGTCATCAGGTGTTTCAGCTATTTGGCAACTCTGAACGTCCATGATGTTTTTCTTTTTAAGTCTATTTATGGACAAATTCAGGCCAATAAAGACAAACCCCACTAGCTGTGGACATGCATGTTTCAGCCTTCTTATGGCATCATCAGCACAGCATAAGTGGAATGTCTGGCTAACCTTTAGAAACACAGGGTTGTCGTACCCAGCTGATATCCATAACCATTAAGGTGTCGACAAAATATCCCAACCAACAAACTAAAAAAGCGAGTTAAAAGGTCGCACAGAAAAAACAATCGGTAAAAAACAAAAGAAAAATCTAGCAAGAGAATGGTTATCGATATCAGCTGGGTTACAACTCCTATGTGATTGGTTGTTTTCAGAGGTGTGTATTTAACTGAGTATTTATTGACAATGTTGTAGTTTTTTATAATTCTGATGATGTCAGAAAGTTTTAAATACAAAAGCGCTTAACCACATTTAATTATTTTACGTAGTAGTGCCGATTATTAAAGCCGTTTTGATTCTGGGTCCACAGCATCCTGTTTTTTTTTTATTTTTATTGAGTGCAATTACCAGGTCCGAGGTTCTTCGTTCTTGTATTTAATATTTTTTGTTGGCAAAACTTGCGTATGTGTCTACATATATCAGGCATTGTAAACAAACTCATGTATATAGGCATAAACCACTATGTTACATGCTGGATAGCCAACTGGTTCCCAGGCAGGTTCCAGGAAGTCAGGTTAGGGGAAACAAGTTTCACAAAGAGAATGGTCATTCATGGAGTCCCCTAAGGGCTCTGTGCTGGGTCAGCTCCTTTATGACATCTACTTTTTGGAAATAAAGGCCAATGTTAAGGGTCTCTGGTTGCCCAAGTCTGCAGATGACTACAAACTAGGAGTAGTCATATAATACCCCCCCAAGACATCAACATTCTACAGGAAGGACTAACAGACAAATTAGTGCCAAAGCCATGACTTAATAAAATATGCCAAGAAATGCACACCCTTTGGGAAGTCAGCCACCTAGGATATTACCTCATTGATAACACAGCGCTAAAAGTAGACCCAGTAGTCAGGGATTTGGGTACATATGTAGATAGTAACCTGTATTTCAACAAATATGTCTCTAAGGTTGGTGACCAAACTGCCAGTATGAGTAAAATCACTCTTAGGACAAAGTGATTAGATAAGAAAACAAACCAAAGAAGTGATATCATGGCTGGAATGTAAGTCTTTAATATCAAGAGGTTAAAAACAAGATAAAATAATAAAATGAGATGAGCGCTTTCAGCATAAAGCCTTCTTCAGATCTAGTCTCAATCAGTGAGTGCAGCATTAAATGGGGGCATTAACCAATCATAATCATCTCCTCAGGTGATGCCTCCTTAACATAGGCTTAAGGGGAAGTAACTCATTCAATCCTGGATGTTTATCAGCCCTTAAATCGGCTATCCATTTACTCTCTTCAAGCTCAGTAAATTCCTTAATATTTCCTCCTCTTGGATTACTGTATACCTGTTGCAATGCCATAAATCGAAAGTCATGTCCAGGATTTGAAATTAAAAACTAGAGCCTATGTTGACAGTCAGACTAAGAACATAGTCTATGTGGGAAAATGTACGGTATGTACAAGTTTTTATGTGGGTAAAACCAACTGCCCATTTAAAACCAGAATTCAAGTACACTTTAGTGATATTAGAAACAAAGTGTCCACCAATGCCTTAAGTAAATATATAATTTCAAATACTGGACATATATAATTTCAAATACTGGACATGACTTTGATATTAAAGACATTCCAGCCATGATATCACTTCTTTGGTTTGTTTTCTTATGTCTCTAAGGTTGTAAGGAAATCTTACTATGTTGCTCAACTTATAAGCAAGGGTGCATCATCTAGGTCCAAAGAAGTCATTATTCCACTATTCATCCCTCATCAGGCCTATCATTGCATAGAATACTCCCCCTTGGTATGTACCTGACCAGGCACATGCAACAATATGAATGTCCAAAGAGGTTCCTCACAAAAGAATACACGAGTGACGATCTATATCTGGCAAACAAAGCATCCTTGAATTCCACTTTAATGACCTTTTTGTATATCTGCAAAATGAATATCAGAATTACCTGATCTAGGGATTTAAATTTTGCTTGTGACAGGAAAATGACACATTGGCAAAGTCTAACAATATGTAGCAATACAGCTTATCATATGCAACAGTCTTCAACTTATTTTTTCAGTCACTGTGATACAGCAGAGGTTGCACGTGTCAGCACATATCTGAATATTTACAGAGTCCTGGGTTCACTTAAAAGAAATTACAACTGAGCAAGACACTAAAAATAAAAATACATTTTCTTTTTAAGTGAGTGTTTGATATTGCCCTTTGCAGTATTTACTAGCAACTGGAGGACAACAGGCATTGAGGTTCGGACAGAAAACCATAGAAGGTTAGATTGTGTTTGGGCTTGGGTCATGTGTTGGACAAATGTTATCTTGACAAATCTATACAAGTACCTTCTTGAAAACAAAAGTTCAAGTTTGGTTTCATCCCATTTAAATAAAACATTGTAAGAAACTTCTCTGTGTGGAAGATTTTCAATCCATACATATCTAGTTAATCACTGTGCATTAACCAGAGCAGATAATGGTACTAGAAGCAACAAACTTAAACTTGTCCCAAGTAAAAAAAAAAAAAAAAAAAAAAAACATAATTTGAAATATTATACAGAATTACTAAGTATTTGACAGTAATCCAAGCAGGGGAGGAAACAGACTGTCTACCCCGCTTGGATTACTTTCGAATACTTAGTAAATTATGTACATTTCAAATTATATATTTATTTTTTGACTTAGGATGAGTTTAAGTTTGCTACTTCTACTACCATTATCTGATCTGATTAATATACAGTGATTAACTAGCTCTATATGGACTGAAAATCTTTCACACAGAGACGTTTCTTACACAGTTTTGCTTTTGGAGACACTATACAGGTTTAGTGGGTTGCTTGAGACTTTGGGGATACCACAGAGATTATTTATTCTATCATATTTACTTACATAACTATCCACATCTACTATAAGCTTGAAATGGCCTACAATAAAGTAGTCAGGCTCAGGTTTCAAATGACAGAAAGACCATCACCATGAAGTACCCAAACAGCTTCAGTGACTAGAAATAAACATAAAAAAATAAAGGAAACGTATCCATCAGTTCAAGCATCAAATATGAAGTAACATAGAAAGCTTCATTACTGTCAACTCACTTCCATACCATGTGTACATACTTAAAACCAAAAGGAACCCACTATATAGCAACACTAATGATAGATATGGCAATAGCAACTTGTTAAACTAAATGTCCAGATTTTTTGTACAATCTTCTCAAGCTTACTCGGGTTATAAAATAAAATTTTCAAATTTACTACAGCTGGCCATCGACACTATAGGACTACAGATGCTCACCCATCTAAGAGTACTGCATTACATCTCCAAATGTGAAGGCTGTCATTAAAACCTTAAGAGCCTAGTAGTTTGATATTAAATTTCCTATGCTATCTCTATTCTCCTATCACCTCCTGTGGACTTTTCTGAAACTCTGTGATAACACAGATCCACAGATGTTATTGGTTGTAATCAAAACCTTCAGGGATATGTACTTTGATATAAAATTTGTCCCAAGTACTTCTCATGTAGACTTTACCGATACCTTGTAGTAAGAGATCCCTATCCTCCAAATTTACTACTTCTTTTATAACAGCAATCTCTAGATAGTATTCCTAAAAACAATAAATTGTGAAAATTCTAGTATAGCACTTTTAACTTCATCATTTATACTGCTGAGGTGCTTGGAGTATGATAACTCTCTCTAAACTCCAAATCACTATTTATTTATTTTCTATTTGTTCGATCTGGTCTACTTTTCAGGCATGACCCGAACTCAAAGAGCAGAAAAATACATTACGGCCTTTCAATTAACAAAATTCAGAACATAATGGTAAGACTGAATGCAGACGAGTAAGATAAAAAGATACAGTCAGAATATATGAGAAAAATATACATATATAAAATTCAAGCTAAAATATACAGAAAATACAGTGCAATCATGCATATAATACATAAACTCCTATATGCATGTAAAATATTTGTGTACAAGATGCCACATTAAGAGGCTGAGAAAAGTTTATTAAATGTATTCTTTTATTCATGATATGAGATGGTAAGTTACCCAACCACTGCCATGGTGGCAGGTAGATTCAGTAAAGAGATTATCTTGCATCTTTGAAGCTTTTAGATTTTTGATGCCTGTAGGCAGGTAGCTCCATGTAGCAGGGCCCTGTCTAGAGAATCAACTACAAAAATGCAAAAACAAAACGAATGAGGAGCCACCAAGCTGAAAAAACAAATCCTTAGTTTTGCACCAAAACCACACACTTTAATACTTCAAATAAAATAATCCACAATAATCCATAAGCGTTTTCATTTAAACCTTGTTAAACTTCCTCAGACAATTTTAAAAGCATGACATCACTTCCTTTTATACTATATGAATTGCTTCAATTAAAACAATATTAATCAGTTAGCTCACAGTGCTGCTGATTATAACATGCTGTATTACTTTTTAACTAAAAAATGCAACTAACAAAAACAACAGAAGGAAATACCTAAATAAAATGTACTTGATAGATAACTCTCATGTTAAAAGGACATTCAGAAACTATATACAATATACATTAACATTTATATATGCAATTATTTAAAATTTAGATAATTTAAAAAAATACAGTATATATATATATATATATATATATATATATATATATATATATATATATATATATATATATATATATATATATATATATATTATATACACACACAAACACTGGATATATTATGATTTAATAACATGTAAAAATCTATTCTATAAAGTGTCTATTTATAAATAAACCTTTAAAAACCCTATAAAAACATTTAAACAGGTATTTATATACATATATTTAATCAAATATGTATGCTTATGCATATATTTTCTTGAACTGCATGTTATCCAATTAATATAAGCTACATATAATACAGTGTATATCACACAATTTTATTTATATGTAATGCCTTCAGTTTCAATACTGGGGTGATTGAGCTGCGCTCATTTATTCCGGGCCACATATCTGCTTGTGTTCTTATTTGCCATTGCAATTCTTTAAGTTCTAAGTACAGGCCCCAAGGTCTCCTATCTTCTATTTCCACATGGTCAATCACAGTAAAAGAAAACTGGTGATCTTTATACTCACTGATGTGTTTTGCTAATGCAATGTTAGGTTTATTTTTCTTTATAGCATATTCATGTTCATATATTCTTTGGGCTAAATGTATCTCTGTTTTCCCTATATAGAAGGCTGGGCATTAATTACATGTAGCTAGGTATAAGACAGCTTTTGATTTACAATTATATTTACCATGTAAATAAAACTTCCTTTTTCTAACATGAAAAGATTCACCTGTTTTAATTTTGTGTCACCAATGACAGGCCCCACATTTGGTCATACCTATATTGGTATGAGTAGGCAAATCTTTTGCATGTTTTAAGATTTCCTTGAAGCTTCTACCTTTCCTATAGACTAATGGAGGACCCTCATTGTAGAAATCAGATCAGTGAAAAACCCAAAATAGTCTATAGGAAAGGTAGAAGTAGTTGGTTCATTGTTTGTTTTCACTGGCCTGTCTAGAGAATGCTTTCTCACCTTCCAGAATCTTAAGTGGAAGGCGTACTAGACAGAAATTGTTGTCCTGTGTACTTCTGGGTACATAAGAGTTGTGTTGTAAAGGCAGTTTCATTCTTAAACAGGGACAGTAACCATGTTTTAGCACTTTGTAAATTAGAATACTTAGAACAGAAGTGGCCTATAAGGCACTAAAAACTATATGGGATTTTAAATTGCAATGGTGTGTCTGGGAGTATGCTAATAGAATGCATTTACAGATGTTATTTTCAGCACTTCTTATTCTGAGAGTATTTTGGGATGAATGCATAACAAGAAAAGGAAGGCCACATTAAAGTCTGGGTATTAAAATATTTTTAGCAATGGCCCTGTGAGCAGTGGACGAAAAAAGTTGACTGATCTTGAAACAGTTTTAAATTGAGCAAAGACAGTTATAAAATCTGTATGCATGATAAAGGACAGGGTAGGTCAAGTATTAAGCCTAGGTATCTCTGTTCAGTGACATTAGGCATTATGTTCCCATTATGATTTGTTAAGGGAATAGGAAGAATAGTGCGCAATTGCTTGGATGAGGCAAAGACCATGGCATTGTTTTTCTTAGGGTTAATTAGCAGTTTGCTAGTTGTAAAGCATGTGCAGAACTGAAATTGTCTTGTAATTTGGTCTGCAGATCAGATTGTCAAGTACTAGATTGCAGGAACAACACATCATCTGCATACGTTACTAATTTAAGATTTGGTAATTCTAGGGGGAACAGCTTCTGAACAGTTGGGAATGGGGGATCCCATGCAATATAAATGTCATCATTCTCTATAATGCTTTGTGGCTCATGTTTCCAATGCTTCTCTGGTACTTCAATATTGTAATGTTTGCACAATCTTCAATGCAACAGTCTCTCTGGCACTCTGCAATTGCATCGCTTCTTGTTCTGTGAGATCAACTTATTTTGTAATATTTTAACCTTTGTTGCCCCTCTAAATAATTCTTACTACTTCTTAACCAGATCTCTTTTTCTTTGATTTCTACCCTTTTTCTTTGATTCCTACCCTATTTTTAAACTCCAGTTTCATTTATCCCACTCAATAGCCATCACTTCTGGAGTACTTTCTTTCCCAATAACTCCTAGATAATTTTCATTACCCATTACTTCATTGGTTCATAGATTAGTACTTAGCTAACTGCCCTTGCGAGCCATTTTAAGCCTAGCCAATTATCCCTTGTGAGACTCAAACCCTGCACCTTGTGTTTGTAAGGCAAACACCTTAACCATTAGGCCACCCTCCCAACCCCTTATTTATCTCTTTTTAACAGGTAGTTAAATAGAGAAATGTCAGTGTCTCATCTTTACTTCATTACCCTGTATTTTTATCTTTGTAATTATTGGCACATGGTTTAAAATAGTTACTGGACGCGTGTCAAAATTCTCAATTAAGTGCACATATTATTATAAAATATAATTTCAGTCTAGTGTAGCCCAGTTATTATACCTTGGTGAATAATGTGTACATTTTCTCAGAATTCCTGCTACTGAATTCACATCTTTCATACCTAATAATGTCATAAATTTCTTCAGAAATCTACCCTCATGTTACATTTTCCCTTCTAGTTCCCCCAGACGCATCCTCACTGTTGCCAATCAAATTCCAGTCTGCATCTATAAGTAATATTTCCTACTGAAAGCAGATTATTTCTCCCAAAATTTGTTACGCTCCTAAGCTTTTATTATTTGAGTTTATATACTCCTGCAGTATTTCATTTATTTTCATCGGTTTGACGTTTTTTACATCTAGAATGTCCACACCTTGCACCAAAGCTGGAGCATGTACTACTTTCTACTGAACAACTGCATAATTCTTTCCAGTGTTTTCTCTTCACCTTTTCTTGTCAATTTTCTTTCAGGTTCTCTTAGTTTCTTCTTTGCCTGCATCCAGGCAGTGTACTTACTAGCCAATAACTGAATTTTACTCAAGGTGACCAAGAAACAGCAGACAGTAATACAGTTTCTGTTTTCACACTGGAAGAGATGAAGTTAAGCTATTGATCAGTGTGCAGCCATTTTGGAAATCAGCATTTTTTATACATTATAAAGTAGAATGGGGAAGTACTCGGGGAGGTTGGGCTCTACCTGGGTAGGGGTTAAAGGAATGTTGTGTGTAGAGGAGAGGTTGTAAATTCTTTCAGGAAGTCAGAAAGCGTGAGAATGCAGATATGATAGTTAATATATCCTTGAAAGCAAAGTTCTTTTGGAGGAACTCTCCTACACATGCTAGTTAATGCCAGAAATATATGGGGGAGTGTAGGATTGTGATTTGTTTTGATTTGCGGTATTTGACTTTCTGTCTATGGATTGCTTACTTGGTAATATTCTGCAAGTTGTTGTAGTGCTCTCTATTTGTGGTTGTGAGAGCTTTTTTTCCAGGCTTCATCTTAGATCTGCATTAAGGTTTCAATCCTCTGGTGAGCCATTCATTGTCATTATGCTTAAATAGTCTACAGACTACTGGAAAGTGAGTTTTTTTGAAGAGTTAGAAGTTGAGGGAATTGATTAGTGGGAATGTTGGGGTCATTAAAGCAAAGTATTTTGTCTACTCCATCATGGGCAGTTGAGTTTGCAGTCTGGAAAGTTTGTGAGGGTCTTGAGCCTAATGTAAACCAACAAGGGATTATGCAAAATTAATCTCACTGTTAACATCCTTTCCAATTTTCTTGCTAACTGGATTTGATTGGATATCTCCCACCACTGTAAAACAGTACATGTGTTGCAAATCGAGGCACATTTACTCCATGCCTCTCTGTTCTTTATTATACTCAGTGTTACCACTGAATCTTCTGAAGGTAGGATGAGGGCTGTAGCCAGGCTTTTTCAGTTTGTGGTGCTCTAATGTCTAGTACTGCTACCCCCCCCCCCCCCACACACACACACAAATCACCCATTCTGCCCCGCCACCATAATTTTAGTGAAGACCCACAGGTATCACACTCAATTTTAACAAGCATTTTTAGCAGCGATACACTGCAACAGATGCTGTACCACATAAAGCTAACCAGTCCCACCACAGAGGTCCACTCACACCAAATATCACAGAAACCACAGTTCATTTACAGACGTCCTTTGACTACTGGGGGAGATGCTTGGTGCTCTATTTAGGTTCATAGGTAGATACTAGGCTATCTGCCCTAGGGCATTTATAAGTCTAGCCAGAGTGTATTTGGCTTCCGCCTCCCTATTAGATTAGCCTACTGTGTCTCTGTAAAGTAGGTCACAGAAGGTACCCATTTAAGATTAGTTTACTGTGCCTCTGTCTAGCAGGGACACAGGAGAGATCCCAGGGGTGAATTTGCGATTTCCCATCCACGCGTCCAAATTTCGTTTGAAGAGGGTCAGCGAGGGGCTATGTCTAACATGAATTGGGATTCTATTCCAGAGTGAGGGGAGCCTCTGGGAAATGAATCTGTCCCTCCAGCATGTCCTATTTATTTTTGTGCTGAGGTTTAGGTCCCTGGAGCATGTAGCTCTAAGGGACTTGGATTTTTTGAGGTGGAGCATGTCCATTAATTCTGGGTTTTGACGTGGCTTTGTACGTCAGGCATAGATTGCCTCTGAGTAGGCGGTAAGCAACTGAGTAGAGCTGGAGTTTCTTTAGTCGAGCTGCATAGGACATCTGTTTGTAGCCCATGATCCTCTTGGTGAGGTACTTTTGGGGTCTCTCCAGTTGCTGCAGGTGTTGGGTAAGGTACATCCCAAAAGGGGCATTGTATTCAATTACGGGCCTGATGACTGACGAGTAGAGGGGCACAATGACCTCTCTTGACCTAGATGCGAACCCTTTAGTGATAAGGTGGGCTATATAGAAGGTCTTTCTAACCACTTTGGCAACGTGATTATCAAGGAGAGATTACTATCTACGTTGGTCTCCAAATCTCTAATTACTTCTTTCGTACTTAATGGATTACCACCTATGTGGTAATTTGTGGGCACCTTGTTTTTCCCAAAGGGGATGACTATGCACTTTTTAGCATCTAGCTTGAGGCCGTGGCTCTGGCACCAAACATCCGTCTCTGTGAGACCCTTTTGGGTTTTCAGTAAACAATCAACAGCATAAAATAATCACAATAAGCCATCCCTTTCAGTTTAACTGGAAGCTAGACTAAACCATGTGCAACAGAAAAAACTACCACTCAAAGTTGAAACAAAAATCTAAACCATTTGCTACATTTCCACTCTAAATCTCAATCACTCTATGAAACCTGCCACAAAACCTCACGCACACAACTGACCCCATTCTATGGGTCAGCTATTCATACCCAAAGAGAGATCAGCTGCTGATCTGAGACAGAGAACTCAAATCCAGGGCTCCAGGAAGCAACTCATAGCTGTAACCATGCTGAGGCAAAAGGACTGGATTCCCCATTCACAAGCTGTTAGGGGTCTCATTGACAACTGCTGACTGTGCCCATTCTCAGTACTGGTACTCATCAATGCCATAAAAAGGATATTCTTATTTCAAAAATGAATGATGATACTGCATTTGTGGTAGCAATTAAAAGCAAAGTGTGTGCTAGCAACTGTAACAAGGTGCTTGTTACAGTTCTAGTAAGCTGCTTGCTACCATTACATTTTTTTTCAATTTTAGAAGATCTTTTTTGTTGTTTGTTTTGGTCCTCAAGTCTGAGTTCAGGCTGGGGAATAGGGCTGCCAACTGTCCAGCATCAAAGAACACTGTCACTAACATTAAAGAACACAAGCATATGTTTGATTCACCAAAATAATATTGTATGACAGTCCCCTTGATGGGAGATTAATGCGCAATCTGCATGCATTTTGCTTTCACGTACATGTCCAGAATTTTTGACATGAAAAGCTGGCAACCCTACTGGGGAAATGCCAGTGTACAGCTTTAATCCTCTGTGCTAACTGGTAGACTAAAACATGCAGACAGAGGAAGAATAGGCAAGCTCTACCCCAAAGGTAAGTGACCAGATATATAGATGAGGGTAAGGTGGTTCACACAGCCTATCTCAATCTCGCTAAGGCTTTCGACACCATCCCCCACTCTGGAATTATAGATAAACTCACTAAACTAGGTATAAATCCCTAAGTCACAAGATGGGTTGCCAACTGGCTCATTGACAGAACCCACACTGTGAAAGTAGCAGACTCCAAATTCGACTTCAGACCAGTGACAAGTGGAGTACCAAAGGGTTCAGTCCTGGGTCCTTTCCTGTTTGGTATCTACTTCTCTGAAGTACAGGCTAACACAGAAGGTCTTTGGCTAACGAAGTTCGCAGATGACTGCAAACTAGGAGCCATAATCAAAACTCCTAACGATGTGGACATCCTAAAAAGGGCCTCACTGAGGCAGATGTCTAGTGTCAAAGCCATGGCCTCAAGCGCAATGCCAAAAAGTGCACAGTCATCCCTTTTGGTAAAAACTCTGTACCCATGAACTACCACATAGGCGGTAGTCTACTTAACACCGAAAGTGTGATAAGAGACCTTAGGACACAGGTGGACAGCAGTCTCTCCTTTGATAATCACATCGCCACAGTAGTCAGGAAATCCTTCTACGTGGCACACCATCACAAAAGGTTTCTCCTCCAGGAAAAGAGAGGTCATTGTTCCCCTCTACTCTTTACTCATTAGACCCATTATAGAATACAGCATCCCTTTTGTTATGTACCTCACAAGACATCTACAACAACTGGAAAGGCCACAGAAATACCTCACAAAGAGGATTACCAGCCTCAAACAGATGCCCTATGCAGATAGTCTCAAAAAACTCCAGCTTTACTCCGTCGCATATCGCCTACTCAGAAGCGATCTCTGCCTAACATACAAAGCTATGTCAAAACCCAGAGCTGTTGGACATGCTCCACTTAAAGAAATCCCAATCCTTCTGAGCTGCACGCTCTAGGGACCTAAACCTTGTCACCTTTTTCCTCTGTTTATTTGCTAAGTTTTTCTGCATAGCCGTCTATTTTGAGCATTTTCTGGCTTGTTAAACTTGATTTCTGCATTAGTAACTGTATTTAGAGCACAACCTAGAGCTGTTTACTGAATTTCCTGTTTGCACTTATTTTTAAAATCGTTTTTTTCTCAAAACTTGCATTTTATCTGTCTTTGGCCTAGCATTCTTGTGTGGGGTCATTTACTGCACTGTTATAACTTGTTGATACTTGTGAACCTCTGCTATCTCTGAAAAAAAAACAAATAAAATCAAAAAAAATCTTGCTTTTTCCCCCCACTTTTCTGAGATTTAAAAAAGTTCAGTTACAGGCTTGCTGTCCTTGAACTGTTTGTAAGTTTCTTGGAGGCCATTTTTTGCTTGGGCTAAAGGGAAGTCTCTCTGTTGATCAGTGGCAGTGAAAAACATTGAGCAGCCTGCCTGCCCCTGTGGGAGAGGTTACTGACTTGAAACTGTAGTTTTATTGGCCATTTTGGGTCAATTCCAAACTCCTTCATCTTCCTCTCTTCAAACCTGGTTGCCTCGTGGTTTTGGCATCTTTTCAGGCTTGTTGGCTGTTGGTGAAGCACCCACCAAGAGGAGAAAACGCTGAGAGAAGAAAGGAGCCACTTTTGAGATTTTAAGTATTTTTCCTCTGTTTATTTGCCAAGTTTTTCTGCATAGCCGCCTATTTTGAGCATTTTCTGGCTTGTTAAACTTGATTTCTGCATTAGTAACTGTATTTAGAGCACAACCTAGAGCTGTTTACTGTATTTCCTGTTTGCACTTATTTTTAAAATCTTTTTTTTCTCAAAACTTGCATTTTATCTGTCTTTGGCCTAGCAGTCTTGTGTGGGGTCATTTACTGCACTGTTATAACTTGTTGATACTTGTGAACCTCTGCTATTGCTGAAAAAACAAAAAAAAAAACAAAAAAAAATCTTGCTTTTTTCCCCACTTTTCTGAGATTTAAAAAAGTTCAGTTACAGGCTTGCTGTTCTTGAACTGTTTGTAAGTTTCTTGGAGGCCATTTTTTGCTTGGGCTAAAGGGAAGTCTCTCTGTTGATCAGTGGCAGTGAGAAACATTGAGCAGCCTGCCTGCCCCTGTGGGAGTGGTTACTGACTTGAAACTGTAGTTTTATTGGCCATTTTGGGTCAATTCCAAACTCCTTCATCTTCCTCTCTTAAAACCCTCTTTTGTATGGTTTTGCGCGTTTTTGTGCATAGCGCAACAGCGGGCAGCGCCGCCTAATTGGGTTTAAACTATTCCTGGCTCCACAAAGTCTGCTCTTCACTTTTTCCCTTAGAACTGCTCTATCTCTCAATTTAAACACCATATTCTCATTCTAAGGCCCTTCACTGGTCCAATTAAGTAATCCTGCAAGTTAGCACTATTAAACCATAAGCACTACTTACTCTTATACTCTCTATGATTACCCTGTCCTCTATTGGTCCATCTTAAATTCAGTTTCCCTATATTACTCTAGCATGTCCAAAGGTCAGTCAATGGTTTCCTCTCCAGTCCAGCTGGTAAATCTGGGAATTTTGAGGCAATGTTACAACTGTCTCATGTACATGGACAACCCTCTCCTCCTCCAAACAGGTTCAAATATATGTGAGAGATGCAACTATTTAGCCAAACTGGAGGCTGAGCTCTCTCATCTCAAAACTGGTATAACCAGTCAGGAGGAGAAGGTAACCTCACACAACACAATTCTAGTATCACACAGTCCCACCACATCAGCGAACCAAACACATAAATACACAAAAACATACTTGGAGGCTCTAAATAAAAATCTACCTAAGCAACAGAGACCTCCAAAGCAGACATCTAAGCAAACGCTACCTCAAAACAAAACACGCACAACACATAGCTCACAAAGTCAGTGTGCCAAGCAGCCACAGACCTTAAGGCTGAATAACACACCTGATACTCTTGTAATAGGGGACTCTATTGCCAGACACACTGACGTCCCGCTCACCAGGCTGAATAAAGAGAAGGTCACGGTGAGCTGCCTGTCGGGTGCTAGGATCCGCCACATAACGCAAGCACTCAGGTCACTCCAAAGCAAATACAAATATGACTAAGTCATTGTACATGCTGGTGTGAATGACCTGAGATGTACCTCCCTGGACTACATGAAAAGAGACATAGAGGAGCTCTCTGATCATGTAGCCCAGGCTGGTATGACCCTGACCTTGAGCAGCATCTTACCCTCACCTAGAATGATGCCACAGTACAAAGACAAAATGATCGATTTTAACAATTGGCTAAAAGTTTGGTGTCATTCAAAGGGGATCCAGTGTCTGTCAACCTGGGATGACATGCTCGACAAGCCACGTTGCTTCGCTAGGGACGGCTTGCACCTGTCACCACTGGGCTTTCAGATATTGGCAAAGGCTCTTGCCACCCCCATAGTGCCTTTTTTAGGCATGGCTCAAAAGTCAAACCCACCCCCATAGACAGCACAAGGAACAAGAAACTAAGGGTAATGCTGCTTAACGCCAGAAGTCTTAACCTCAAGATGCACGCACTCGAAGCTCTCCTGAATATGGAGAACATCGATATCTGTGCAGTGACAGAAACCTGGTTCAAGGCTCCAGAGAGCACCCCAGCACTACCAGGCTATACCTCATATCATGCTTTTCGGCCCCAAAACCCGGACGGAACCACAAAAGGAGGGGGAGTTTCCATATTTATCAAGGATATCCACACCTCCAGGTTAGTGGCATTGCACGAAGTATCGGAGACCATCCATGTGCAACTAACAGTGGACAAGACTGCTTTTCAGTTTATAGCATCCTACAGACCACCCTCTCAAAAAGTCAGGAATCCCACTCAGCTTTCCTGAAAACATTGGAGAACATGAAGATCTCTCCGAACACCATTATATTGGGCGACTTCAACTACCCAAACATTGACTGGGAGCACTACTCAAGCCCCAGCACCTTAGCCCAAAGGTTCCTGGAAATTATAAACTCAAATGCTATGGAACAACTAGTCACCACTCCCACAAGAGGGGACAACATACTAGACCTGATCATTACCAACATGGGGACTCTATGCTCCACACCAGAAGTACATCCCTCATTGGTAAGATCAGACCATAAATTAATTTCACTGGATGTCCACATCCCGACCCCACCCCCAGCCCAGAAAACCACAGTGAAAAACTTATCAAAGCGAACTTCTCACTTCTCAAAACCAAGTGGAATCCTTCAAGGCCCCAGAGCCAGTGGAAACTACGGCCCAAACTGCAGAATCCTATATAAACGCATTCTACGGACATCTCCAGGAATGCATGGATCATGCTATCCCAAACAAAACCAAGACCCAATCATCCAAAGGCAGGCCCAGTCTGGTGGACCCCTGCCATAAATAAACTGTACAACAGAAGGAGGAAGCTACTACATGATAGAGCAAAATCCCTAATAGGGAAGGCATCTCTGATCAGTACTAGCAAAAAATTACGATCCCTCATAAAAACCTCCAAGGCCAGCTTCGAGAGAAAAATTGCACAGGACACCAAAGACAATCATAAGGCTTTTTCAGTTATGTTAGGAACCTGGGATGCAACTCCCAGACTTGTTCTGAGTTGATTCTAAACGACAAAAAATACACTGAACCCACAGACATCGCCAATATCCTGGCAGACAGGTTCAGTGCAAACCCCCAAAAGAGCAAGTATCTATCCCAGCAGAGGGCTGCCTCCCAAACATCTCTGATGCTCAGGTGAAGGCTGCCCTCTCCAAAGCAAAAACACTGCTTCCATGGGACCAGATGGCGTCCCAGGTTGCGTCCTACATGAACTCCAAGAGGAACTAATCCCTCAAATAAAACAGCTATACAATCTCAGCCTCACTACAGGATATGTGCCCACAGAATGGCGTACAGCAACAGTGGTCCCACTCCACAAAGGTGGAGCCTCTACGGACCCTGGAAACTATCGCCCCATAAGCCTGACTAGCTTAGTCTGCAAGGCTATGGAGAGGATCATCATGGAGCTCATAAACAAAGACATTGGGGACCTACAGACACTTAATCCTACCCAGTTCGGCTTTGTCAAGGGCAGATCCTGCCTTTTGAACCTGGTTGACTTCTTCGAAACAGTCACCAAAGCCATAGATGAGGGGAAGGTAGTCCACACAGCCTATCTGGACCTTGCAAAGGCATTTGACACAATACCCCACTCGGGCATCATAGATAAGCTATCCAGCTTAAATATAAACCCCTATGTCACAAGATGGGTCGCAAACTGGCTCAAAGACAGAACCCACAGAGTGAGAGTTGCTGGAGCCATGTCAGACTCGAAACCGGTCACAAGTGGCGTCCCACAGGATTCTGTCCTGGGACCACTCTTGTTCGGTATATACTTTTCCGAGGTACAGGCAAACGTGGGAGGACTATGGCTCACCAAGTTCGCAGACGACTGCAAACTGGGCGCCATAATTGACTCTCCAGCTGACACAAACATCCTTCAAAAAGGTCTCACAGAGACAGATAACTGGTGCCAGCGCCATGGTTTAAAGCTAAATGCAAAAAATGCATAGTCATACCCTTTGGCAAAAACAATGTGCCCACAAATTACCACATAGGCGGAAACCCATTAAGTACAGAGAAAGTTATTAGGGACCTGGGGACCCAAGTTGATAGTAATCTCTCCTTTGAAAACCACATTGCCAAAGTGGTTAGAAAGACCTTCTACATAGCCCACCTCATCACGAAGGGTTTCACATCTAGATCAAGAGAGGTAATCGTGCCCCTTTATTCATCCCTCATCAGGCCCATCATAGAATACAATGCCCCTTTTGGGATGTACCTCACCCGACACCTGCAGCAATTAGAAAGACCCCAAAAGTATCTCACCAAGAGGATCAAGGGTCTCAAACAGATGCCATATGCTGCTCGGTTAAAAAAACTCTAGCTCGTTGCATACCGCCTACTTCGAGGCGATCTATGCCTGACATACAAAGCTATGTCAAATCCAGAATTAATGGACATGCTCCACCTCAGTAAATCTAAATCCCTTAGAGCCACATGCTCGAGGGACTTGAACCTCAGCACAGAAATAAATAGAACTTGCTGGAGGGACAGGTTCATAACCCAGAGGCTCCCTTCGCTCTGGAATAGAATTCCAGTTCATGTGAGGCAGAGCACCTCACTGAATCTCTTCAAGAAGAATCTCGATAGGTGGATGGGGGATCGTAGGTTTGTCCCAGGGATTACTCCCGTGTCACTATTAGACAGAGGCACAGTAAATTAAACCTTAAAAAGGGCACAGTATACTCAAATCAAGGGGTGGCGTAAGCCATACAGAATCGGCCTAGGCTTATAATTGCCCCAGGGCAGATAGCCTAGTATGAACCTATGAACCACAATAAAGAGAACATGCTGGAGGGATAGATTCCTGTCCCAGAGACTTCCCATACTCTGGAACAAACTACCTATATATCAAACAAAGCCCCTCATTAGCACTCTTCAAGAAAAATCCTGAAGACTGGATGGGAGACAGAAAATTCACTCCGGGGATCACTTCTGTGGCTCTGCTCGACAGGGGCACAGGAAAATAATTTTCTTGGGTGGCAAAAGCCAGGGTACCTTTTTGGCTAGGCTTATATAGGCCCTAGGGGCCAATAGCCTAATACCTACCTATGAACTTGTGTTGCTGTAAAAATACATCATGAGCAAAGGCCTTAAGTGTTGGCAGCATAACATAATAACCCAACCCATACCCATGTAAAAAAGGGTGCAGAGTAGGAATTACTTAATAACCTTAAGATGGCGTGAGCACAGCCCCCACTCCCCATGTGTTTAACCAGTCTAAAGAAGCTCTGATATTTTACCGCAGAATAGCTACTAACATTTTCACTGCCTTACCTTGTCTCTCACATTGTTTCTGTCTGGACTTTCAGCACTACTTCAAATAAATACTAGTTGTTACATCACAGTTTACCCTTTTCAGTATTTACTGTTTTATGCAAGGGATAGCTGTGTGTTGTATAACGTTCTTATTCCCGTCCTTAATTTGCCCTTATTATCCTATTAAGGTGTATCAGCAGAATTCCCCAGCACCACCAAGATAAGGCAAACATATACCCTCCTACATGCAGACAACGTATCATTAATAATCTTATTTGCAGAAAGGACTCACGGACTCTCACACACACACACACACACACACACACACACACACTCAAACCAATTTAAAAAGTAGCCAGAAACCAAGAATGCGCAAGCCAGTCTCCAATATCAAATAAAGTAACCAGAAATTCTTACAAATAAAAATTGTGCCACCAGAAACATTCTCAAACCAAATCACATACCCAATCTCTTCTATTAAAATGGAGTTACAAGAAATGCTCACACAAAATTAAACACAAAGATACAGAGAACGAATATTTTTTGTCCTAATTCATATTTAATGTATGCAGCCAACACTTACCAAGTTATTGTTATGCAGAAAAATAAACAAATGAAGGAACCAGACTAGTTTATAGCAAGAAACAACTGCTGGAAAACATAACCCTCAACCTCTTACTTCCAGTTATCAGGGATGAATCCAGAAATAATAAAGGAACTTTTTAAAAATAATTTTAGTACTATTAACTAGAGAAATTGACAGAATAAAAGAATGCAAAAAGTAACGTGCATTTTTCTGAAGTAAAAGAAGTCTGTAACTCTAATTACAGTGTAATCTGAGAGAAATTGACAGAATAAAAGAATGTAAATAAACATGCATTTTCTGAAGTAAAATAAGTCTGTAACTCTAATTACAATGTAATCTGCAGTTTTAAAACAGATTAGGAGAGACTGAGTAAACACCAGTCAAAAATCAAGGATAGCCAAGAGAAATAAAGACTAAATTTTGTCCAGCTTTCTGTAGAATACACATACTAATTACTGTATTATTTACTTACTTTACTAATACTGAAGTACTGCAATGTGTGAACTAGATTCATTTTTGCACAGCACAAAACAAACAAAAAAAACCCCACCAAGATGGAGCAGAAAGTTGGCAAATCCCAAGACAAAATATATCTGAAGAGGTCAGTTGGGTTGGCAGGTTCTTAGACTCGGACTGTTACTAGGCCAATGACCCAAGGACCTTTCTAAGCCTAGCCAAGTTTACCTGAAAGAATAATGATGCCCTGCATCCAAATAGGAGACCAATGAAGTATAGTTTAAAGTAGTGAACCTTGTCCCAATTGAGGGAAGTGAAGAAAGTTACAATGATGCCCTGCATCCAAATAATAGAACAATGAAGTATAGTTTAAAGTAGTGAACCTTGTCCCAATTGAGGGAAGTGAAGAAAGTTACAACAAGGGCATACAGCAACTGCTTAGAGGAGCTACGTTAAGGATACTAAAGCAAAATAAATAAATAATCAAATAAACAAAATCTGGTAATTTTTCAATAAAATGCAGCTTTCCATAAAACATGAAGAAACTAAACAATATGTTGGTGAAACCTTTCCAATCCCTTACTTATGTGTAATTCCATGTTTGCAAACTTCCAACATGCAGCAGCTGTGGATTTCAAGCAGCATTCTCCTTCATAAAATCAAATTAAACAGACTAAACATGTGTGAAGTTGTTAGTTAAAGGTACTCTCTTAAAGGCAGTTTCAGAAGAATAAAGGGTCTTAACACTGGAAAGACACATTAATTTTAATTTGAAGTTGGATGCATTTATGGTGGAGAGTGGGAGACAGCAACAAATATCTAAGGAAAGGAGACTTTTGGAAGGTGCTGTACAGGACAGCATTAAGGCAGACAACACACTTTCACTTGCCAAACAGTTGCTAGGCTTGCCCCACCCACCCATCACAGACATTCAAACACTTCAACATGGAAACAAATTAAAAATGTCTTTTGTGATCCAGTATTCACAAAAAAAAATAAAAAAAAATCTGTCTATGAAGACAGACTCACTGAAAACTACTAAAATTGAGCAACATCATTTCCAGGTATGTGAACCACAAGGGCCCTTTCTCAAGCATGACAGTTACAAATACAGTATTAAAAAAACACTGCCAAGGCCAAAAGAGCTAATGTCATCAATGTATGTGCAGGCAGTGACAAAGCAAGGAGAAAAAAGGACGAAAAAGGAAAAAACAAATGGGTGGAAAGTATAGGTCTCCAATGCTTTACAGTCTGGTCTGGATATCTATTACATCCCTAACAGTAGTTATGGAAAAATGAGGAGTTTATTATGGATAAAGTGCTCATGAAAGGAATGACTACAAATACTGAAATGAGAAAAAGCCCAAGGTAAAACCATTCAGTTTGCTAGAAGAAAAAAAAAACAAGCCAAACTTATGACAATTCCTTACATTTTACTTTCTCAAGGAAAACAAGGCCACATCTCTAAAGGAACTTAAACCTGCTTCATAACACTGGTTATTTGGAGACATCTTGCTGACTACACGGCCAAATAACCCTATCCCACACCCAGACACCAAATAACCATTCCAACTCACTACCTGCACAGAATGATGTCTAAAAGCTCATTATGCTCATGTCATTTCTGTGACTTCTGATGTTAAAAGGCTAGAAATTAAGGTACTTACGTATTATCGCAACCAGATTTTTAAGCCCGTGTAGTTCCTGATGTTATCGCAAACTGACTGTATAGTGAAGTAAAAAGGGGTCTCTGAAGTCCAAATCACTTTTTCTATCACCTTGCTTCTGAAACACTAACTGGAATAACAACCAAAGTCCTCTTACTTGGTAGCATCCTTTACCGCCGTAACTTCAGCCAAAATAACATGAACATAGCAGAATAAAGAATGTCATATTCCTACATGTTTTTCACAAAGTGGCAAAACGGTACTTAACCCTTCATAGACCCCTTTTTACTGAAGCAGAAAGTCATTTCACAATCACAATTCTACTTACAGCAGGTTACAAATTTGGTGGCAATTTCATGTGAAATATGATGAGCAGACCTGACTACATTATGCCCGATTCGGTAGAGGAAAACGATTCATTTCCGAGCCGCTTTACTTTCTCTGAATGTAGTAGTACACATAAAGACAATCTGAACTCTGCCCTGCACACTCCAATGTCTGTGAATGACAAGCCAGCATTGAAACCTGTAACTCCTTCAGGGAAACTCCTAAACTGCTAAGCTGTGAACACACACACACACATGGAAATATAAGGCCGAGATCTTCCAGTGAAAGTGGCAGACACACACACTTCAGGTCTTTTCTAAAAAGCCTCGAACAGAAACCCTAAATCACTGCTTCCCGGTACTCCCAGTAAAGCAACAGCCTACAGTTCCACCGCAAAGCACAACACAGACAGAAAGCGGTAAAGGACGCTACCCGGTAAAATGAAATCTACCATTGTTCCTCTTCCTACATGTCATTCCCAAAGTGGCAAAACAGTACTTACGAATTCACACACCCCTTTTACTTAAGCAGAAAGTCATTTTGCGATCAGATTATCAGTTACAGGAGGTTACAAAATCTGGTTGCGATAATACGTAAGTACCGAAATTAAATACTTGTATTACAGAACATACACAAGCTGCAGTTAACTTACATGGCTTACCACAAGTGTATTTTATTAATTTATTTTGCCATTCATACAGTTGACAATAAACTCAACCAATCAGGAACAAATCTAAACTCAAACTTAAGGCAATCGCAAAAGGAATTAATATGCATTTCCTAAAGTAAAAGAAGTCTACAACTCTTATTTTCATTATTTATCAAGGGTAATTTGTCACATTTACTCCAAAAGTCAACAGTTTTAGACGAAATTAAGAGGGACAGAGTTACAATTTGCTTTAACACCTGGGGCAGTTGAGAGATGTGCCTTCATTTTAAGGGCATGCAACCCCCCCCCCCAAAAAAAATCACATTACAGCAATTCAGTCACCCCCCTGCATTGTCCACACTGGAGTTCACAAAGTTGGTAGATTTTTTTTTTTTTGGGGGGGGATTGCCAGTGCACTCCCATACTTTATATACACACATACACACACACACAAATTAGATCACTGGCAGGCATTGCTATTCAGAGTCCCCACTTTTTTATACAAGATTTTTTTTTGTGCTGTGTTTACTACCATACCTCTCAAGTGCACCTCATTATGAGGTAATTACCTCATTTGGCGTCTTAAAAGGTTCATGTTCCTCGAAGTCCCACATTGAAAGGGTCTGTAACAAAAAATATTTCCCTAGATTCCTCTAATTGTTACATAAAACAAATATAAAAAAAATCAAATTCTAGAACAATAAACTTTTTTGAAATAAAATGAAGTGCATTTATTTGCACTGGCAGTAGGTATGGTCTGTCTACCAAACGCTCAGGTTATTTTAAAAATATCTCACTTTGGTCCCTAAAATTGTCGGCAATCCCAAGTCCCTGTGATATTATGCTGCTCTGGTTACATAATGAAATGAAAGCTAATTGTACATGTGTGATTCTTGTTTTGTAAGGTTTTAAACTTTGTAGGGTTCAGTCTTTATTACACGCCACGTTATGCCTCTAAACACGAATACTCCACTTCAAACACAGCTATGCCATTACCGTAAAATATACAGGAGTACACATTATACAGTCACACTAAGTGTACGCTACGCATGTAATGAGGCCATTCTATAACCAACTTGGAAAGGCTTATTCGAGCGCAGAAAGGGAAATTGCTAGATTTAAAATGTCCCACAAGGGCAGCTAGCCTAGCACATACTTATCAGCCCAATGTGAGGTAGTTTTTTTTGTGGCTTTTCTGCTATCTAGTCGACTGGGAGTGGTTCTGTCTAGCTGTATGTAATCCTACTTCCAACAATAAATAAGAAAAAGGAGTGAATGAAAGTGAGAGAAACGACCGGATTTGCAGCTGCTTACTAATAGAAGACAAACATCTAAAGTTAATCCAAGTTTTGTTACTTAGCCACAGACGTTTTGAGGTTATGAACTCGCGTCATCTGTTTCTTTCAAAATAATTTAATCAGTAAAAACGTTTCTTTATCCAATTCCAGTTGCAAGGTTTTATTCTGCTGACACGTAAAACGTTTTTTAATAAGAAGAAAGAAAAGAGTAATGTTTAAATACTCGCGTTTGACAGATTGTATATTTTAAATCCGCGTACATACAACTTTGACAACCAGCCTGTTCATTTATGTAGGGTGAAAAGTCACAGACCAACGTGACAGTTATTTTGCATTTTGCTACTTCTCATATCTACGCAGGCGTACTACAAAATTGTAAGCCACATTTGCTTGTTTTTCTTCCTCCGGTGCTGTTCACTCTTGTCAGGTGACTTGCCGAGAGGTCTGCTCATGTGACACAGTATGGAGGCGTCGGCATAGGAATCGTCACTTGTTGGGAACGAGACTGTTAGGTGGAATCAGCTTCTTTTTTAAATACTGTAAAGCCAAGCATATCCATATTTAAACTTCTAATGTCACTGAAATGAAGGGAATATGGGCGCCAAGGAGTCACGGATAGGATTCCTTACCTATGATGAGGCCATCAAACGAGGTAAGATAAACTGAATGCTCTACTGCTGTAGGTGGCGGAGGAATGTAAATAGCTGGCTGTCACCGCTGTTAAACCTGAGTGGGGATGACATTATGTGTGTGTGTTGCGGGCGGGGACTTATCATAGTAATGCCATACATTTGCATAGTGGTCAGTGGGGTGGGGTTGTCCCCGCAACATTATGGGCAAATGTGATAGATACCATAGTGTTGGGGAGAAACACCAGGGATACTAGTCTACTGGCAAACCCAGTTCTGTCCACTGGCCCTGCTGTATGCCGGCAGCGCAATATCATCTGTAGTATATCTGCCGGCTTGCCTCTGCCGGAATGTTTCGATGTTTACTGATAGATGCGAAGTTAGCAGTGTGGAAGAAGCGCATATTAAAATGACAGCAGTACTATATATATATTAAGGAAGTTTACAGCGATGATGCTTTAGTTTAAATGGCTAGTTTCGTGCGACTAACTGTAAAAAAGTGATCTTCAACTGTTGATTTATGAAGCAAATATGGGTTATATTTGCCTTCTGAACAGATGATTTGTAAATAGTATGTGCTATGTAAGCCTTACAGTCAGTTTCATGTATTAGCTACTGTCTTAACTGCAGTTAGTGGTTTAATACAGCACTCTCATTTGTATTGTGTCTTTCTGTTATTGTTTAGATTTGAAAGTTAATAGTTTATGATGCAAGTAGAAATGTGCTTTTAATTCCTGCTAAAGTAGTTCAGACTAAAGCTGTAATTAGTGGGAATGTAGAAATCCCATGTGCTCTGGGGGGGGGGGGGGGGTTCTTTCATAATGTCATCCCCACTCAGGTGCTGCTATAGAATATTTTAGTTGTAGTATTTGGAGTGTTCTGGTTGTGGATGGAATATCCAATTATTTTGTAGCGGAGTCTGTTTTGGAGTGATTTGACTGTGTTACTACGTGATGGGTCAGGGAAATGTTGTACTTTCAAGATTATTCTCAGAGTTTGTGTGTATTTGGTAAAAGGGTGAATAGACTTCTGTTATGGACTATTTTCATCCATGATCTAAGTGCAAAACAAAGCATACAGTGGCAGTAGTGTAGACTGTAATCCTATAAACCAGCTGTAGAAAATATGAACAAATTAAAATCAACAATTGTAAATGAACTACAATGTAGTTGATAAAAAAGAGGTGGGAAGAGGAATATAAAATCCTCATAGAACTGTATGTTTGTTTAAATAGACGCTTGGAAAGTACTTGTAGAAGTAAACAGATTCTAACATCAGGAAACTAGAAATGTTCACCCATCCAAAATTTCTAGTCTCATTTTAATCTGCAATATTTCTTAGTTTGAGCGGTCCAGATCTTTGGACCAGTTTAGAAAGTGCCTGTTCCCCTGTCTGAAAGAAGAAAGCAGAATAATGCAGGACAAAAGTCACCTCACCTGTGAGGAACTTGTGCTGTAGAGACAGCTTACAATATCAAAAAACTAAAAACTGTCATTACCATGCATCCTCTCCTAATTTATCTACTTATTTTTTTTTTTTTTTGAGATTTGGAAGTAAGGTGTTAATTGAATTTGTCAAACACTACGTAATCTGCAATATTTTTAGACTGGGAGGTCTGCATAATTGCAGCTAGTTTAGAAAGTGCCTGTTCACCTGCCTGGAGGGAGAAGGCAGGGTACTCTAGGACAAAAGTCACTTATAATAAGCTTGTGCAATAAAAATATGAATGAAATTGGTAGTTGTTTACTCTTGCTGCTGTGATGTTCAGCTCTACTAAAAAGTGTTTTAAGCTTATCTACCTTATTAATACCATTTTGTACTTAATTACTTGATGCCCCCAGGGCAGCCTAGCTTGGGAGTGAGTACATTTTGGCTGTTGAGGCCCTTTTCTCCTTGTAAAGTACTGTCAAGATTCTTTAAACTGTATTGAGCTAGGACCTGAGCTACTTTGTTACTCCCATCTGTTACTCCAGTCTGTAGTACAGGGCAAGGTATAACATTTTTTTCTTTTGCTTGCCTTGCTGCTGCTGTTGTTGGTCGGGGGAGATGTTGATGACCTAAAGAAGACTATTAATCACATGGCTCATATGAGTTATGTAATTATCCCGATGAAGAAAGTGTAAATGTTGCTGTATGTGGATATAGTGGTGATGTGAAGGCACAGAGGAAACACAAGGATTTTTATGCATGTTGAACTCTTAAAAAAAAAATCAAACCCTTACTTACTTTCCTCACTTGCTTAGAGAAAAATAGCTCTTGTACTCACTTTCCTCACTTGTCTAGAGGAAAATAGTTTTTTTTTTATTCAGGCATGTCCAAGGGTCAGCTCCCAGTGTTCTCTCCTGTCTATCTGATGAGTCTGGGAATCTTGGGGCAATGTAGCAATTGCCTCATGTACACAGACAACCCTCTCCTCCTACTACCCAACACTGCAACCTATGAGAGATGCACTTATCTAGCCAAGCTGAAGGTAAAGTTCTCTCCATCCTAGACTGAACTTGATAGTCAAGAGGAGAAGGTAAACACTTGCACCACACCACAATCCTCATATAGTCCCACTAAACCTACACCACCAAAATCCACACATAGAAACACAAAAACATTTGTGGAGGCTCTCATTAATAATCCGCTGAAATAACAGAGACCTCCAAAGCAGACATGCAGTCAACCTCCACCCCCCCCCAACACAACCCAAATGACACCTAGCCCACAGACTCAGTATGCCACTCAACCACAGCCCATAAGGCAAAACAACGTACCCAACACACTAGTCGTAGGTGACTCTGTAGTCAGGCACACTGATGTCCAACTCACCAGGCTAAACAAGGAGAAGGTTACTGTCAGCTGCCTGTCGGGTGCCAGGATCCGCCGCATAACCCATGCACTCAGGTCACTCCACAAGTACAAATATGACTCTTGTCATTGTCCATGTTGGTGTGAACGACCCGAGATGTACTTCCCTGGACTACATGAAAAGAGACATGGAAGAGCTCTCCGATCTTGTAGCCCAGGCAGGTATGACCCTAGCCCTGAGTAGAATCCTGCCATCACCCAGAATGATACTGCAGTACAAGGACAAAATGATTGATTTCAACAATTGGCTAAGCTTCTGGTGTCATTCTAAGGGAATCCAGTATCTGTCTGCCTGGGATGACATGGTCGACAGACCACGATGCTTTTGCCAGAGATGGCCTGCACCTATCCCCCCCCCCCCCCCTAGGATTCCGGATACTGGCTAGGGTTATTTATTTTAGTTAATTTTATTTATTTATTTATATTTGGTGACCGGGAGTGTCCGACTGGACATAGGTCCATTTTCAGCGGAGACCCGGAGAGAAAAGCTCCACAGTTAAAATAAATAGACAGTAGTTACATTGGATTACATAGCGATTAACAATTTACATAGCAATTACTTACAACATATTTACAGATGTAGACAACTAGAATCTTTATCTATGAAGTACATAACAGACATTAACAAATGTTAAAATAAGAAGTTCCTGCTGTATAAGTACTAGGCTTATGAGCATCTGAGCTTGCTATAATCAAGGTAGTTGGTGGAGTGGAAAGAAAGGTAGTGGTTGGATGGGGTGGGTGATATTAGAAAGGGAGTTGCAAGGGCATAACCAGCATGTTTTTAGGTGCGCTTTTAGTAAAGGTTTGAAGTGGGTGAATGATGGTACGGAGGTAATTGTGGGTGGGAGGGAGTTCCATAATTTGGCTATGGTGCAAGAGAATAGTGCTTCACCAGCAGAGTTATTGGCTTTAGTGATCTGCAAGTGATTTTTGTTGCTGGATCTTAGTGGTCTGGTGGTGTGATGGGGTTGGAGTAGATTCTGGAGGATGAGACATTTAGTGGATGGTTTACTAGTTTGTGGGCGAGTGAGAGTTGATACCATTGAAGGAGGTGAGGGAGTTCAAGCCAGCCCAGTTCAGCAAGTGAGAGACAGTGGTGACTATGGTAGGATGCCCCTGTGGCGAATTTGGCAATTTTGTTGTAGCAGGTCTCTAGCTTGTTTAGATCGCATTGCCTTAGGTTGGTATATATTGGAGAGGCATAAAGTAGGGTGGAGATAAGATGGGAATTTGCTATTGAAATCTTTGCTGCTTTGGTGAGAAGATGCTTATTTCTGTATAACGCTCCTAGTTTTTTGTGGACTTTTTTATTGTCATGGATATGTGAATGTCAAATTTTAGTTTGCCTATTTCCACTCCTAGCAATTTGGTGTTGCCACCCCATAGTGCCTTTTTTAGGCAAGGTTGAAATGACAAATTCACCACCATAACAGGAACAGGCAAGCAAAAACTGAGGATAATGCTACTCGATGCTAGAAGTCTAAATCTCAAAATGCACTCCCTCGAGGCACTCCTTAAAATGGAGAACATCTATATTTGTCCAGTGACTGAGACCTGGTTCAAGGCACCAGAGTGCACCCCTGCATTACCAGGCTATAACTTATACCACACTTTTTGGCCATCTAACCTGGACCAGAACACCAGAGGTGGAGGTGTGTCCATATTCATTAAGGATATCCACACCTCCAGGCTAAGTGCTCAGCATAATGCATCCGATGTTATCCAAGTGCAACTAACTCTAGGCAAAACTGCAATCCAAATTTTAGCTTGCTACAGATCCCCCACCATGCCCCAGGATTCCCACTCCTCTTTTCTTGATATACTGGAAAATATTAGGGTTCAACCAAACACCCTAATAATGGGTGATTTCAACTACCCCACCATTAACTGGGAAAACTACTCGCGTACCAACTCCTTCACTCAATGTTTTCTGGAATTCATAAATTCCAGTGCCCTGGATCAGGTTATCCACACCTCCACCAGGGGCAACAGTAACCTAGACCTAGTCATTACCAACATGAGTGACCAGTGTTCCATACCTGAAGTCAACTCCTCATTGATCAGATCCAACCATAAGCTAATCACTCTAGATATCCACATCCCACCCCCACCCCCCATTGAGGAAACCATGGTAAAACATTTCTCCAAAGCCAGCTTCATGCTTCTTAAAACATAAGTGGCAAATTTCATGACACCCATGCAGATGGACAATACAGTTACAACTGCTGAATCCTACACAAATGCACTCTAGAAGCACTTACACGAGTGCATGGACCGTGCTATCCTAAACAGAACCAAGACGCTGTCCTCCAAAAAAAGGAAGCCAATCTGGTGGTCCCCTGCCATAAACAAATTCTACAATAGAAGGAAGAAACTGTTGTAAAAGAGAGTAAAATCCCATGAGTTGAGGAGCTCCCTGGTCAGCCTCAGTAAGAAGCTAAGATTTCTTATAAGATCCTCCAACGCTAGGTACAAAAACAAAATCGCCACTGATTCTAAGGACACCCACAAAGCATTCTATAACTGTGTCAGGAATCTCCATGGCAACACCCAGATCTGCTCTGAGTTACAGTACAATGGCACAAAAATTACAGAACTAACTGATATTGCCAACATTCTGGCAGATAAGTTCAGTGCTAGCTTTACTCCCCTCTCACCCCCTAAAGGGCCCATTTCTGTACAGGAAGAATGCAGAGCCCCTGTAATCACAACTACACAGGTAAAAGCTGCACTCTCTAAGGCCAAAAACACAGCATCCATGGGACAGGACAACATCCTAGGCTGCATTTTACACAAACTTCAGAACAAACTGGTTCCCCACCTAAGCACCATGTTCAGTCACAGCCTCGCATCAGGCTTTGTGCCCACTGAATACTGAATGGTGCATAGCAACAGTTATCCCACTCCACAAAGGGGGAGCCACCACTGATCCCGGGAACTATCACCGTATTAGCCTGACGAGCCTGGTCTGTAAGGCCATGGAACGGATCATCATGGAACTCATAAACAAAGACATTGGTAACCTCCAAACTCTGGATCCCACCCAGTTCGGGTTAGCCTGACGAGCCTGGTCTGTAAGGCCATGGAACGTATCATCATGGAACTCATAAACAAAGACATTGGTAACCTCCAAACTCTGGATCCCACCCAGTTCGGGTTTGTGAAAGTCAGATCATGCCTCCTGAGCCTAATCGACTTCTTTGAGGCAGTCACCAAAGCTGTAGATGAGGGTAAGGTGGTTCACACAACCTATCTTGACCTCGCCAAGGCTTTCAACACCATCCCCCATAATGGAATTCTAGATAAAATCACTAAATTAGGTATAAATCCTTACGTCACAAGATGGGTTGCTCACTGACGGAACCCACACTGTAAAAGTTGCAGACTCCAAATATCACTTCAAACCAGTAACAAGTGGAGTACCACAGGGTTCAGTCCTGGGACCTCTCCTGTTTAGTATCCACTTCTCTGAAGTACAGGCTAACACAGAAGGCCTTTGGCTAATGAAGTTTGCAGATGACTGCAAACTAAGAGCCATAGTAGAGTCCCCAAATGATGTGGACATCCTACAGAAGGGCCTCACTGAGATGGATGCCTGGTGTCAGAGCCATGGCCTCAAGCTCAATGCCAAAAAGTGCATTGTCATCCCCTTTGGTAAAAATTCTGTACCCATGAACTACCACATAGATGGCAGTCTACTTAATGCCAAATGTGTGATAAGAGACCTTGGACCCATATGGACAGTAATCTCTCCTTTGATAATCACTTCGCCACAGTAGTCAGGAAATCTTTCTACGTGGCACACCTCATCACAAAAGGGTTCTCATCCAGAAAAAAAGAGGTCATGGTTCCCCTCTACTCGACACTCATTAGACCCATTATAGAGTACAATGCCCCTTTTGGAATGTACCTCAAGACATCTGCAGCAACTGGAAAGGCCACAGAAGTACCTCACAAAGAGGATTACTGGCCTCAAACAGATGCCGTACACTGACCGTCTCAAAAAAAATTCCAGCTTTACTCTGTAGCGTATCGCCTACTCCGAGGTGATCTCTGCCCAACATATAAAGCTATGTCAAACCCAGAGCTGTTGGACATGTTGCACCTAAAGAAATCCCAATCCCTCCGAGCTACATGCTCTAAGGACCTAAACCTTGACACCACAATAAACAGGACATGCTGGAGGGATATATTCCTGTCCCAGAGACTTCCCATGCTCTGGTACAAGCTATCCTTCTATGTCAAGCATTAGCACTGTGCAAGAAAAACTTGATGAGTGGATAGGAAATAGGGAATACACCCTGGGGATCACTTCTGTGGCTCTGCTCGATAGGAGCACAGGAACATAACTTTCTTTGGTGGCATAAACCAGGGAACCTTGTTGCCTAGGCTTACTTAGGCCTTTGTTCCAGTTGCTAGTACCTACCTATGAACCTTGTCAGAGGGAAGGTTACATGGGGTGGTATCAAATATGGGGATATGTCAAAAGTATTGGAGTCTTAAGATGGTTAGGTGAGCTTGGGCATGGTGGCTGAGGCAACAGGGAGTGGGGAGCCTCTGGCAAGGAAAATGACCAGAGATCCTGTAGAGGTAGTGGAAATGTTTCAGAAATTTGTGAAAATCTGTCTGGAGTGGTGAAATGTGGAAATCAAAAGGGAGTATGGATGGAAATATTTGTGGAAAAATTGGATATGCTGGAGTTGGAGGTGGATGAGGCTCAATTATTGATGGTTAGGATAGGAGGAGATGAGATGAAATTGGTGTTGTGCAATCAATCGACAGGAGGGTCTCCAGCAATGGATGGTGTTCCTGTGGGGGTTAGGAAATTAGGAGGGAAGGGTAGGGGATAGGTATCTGGAAGGTTTTGTTAAACAATATTTTAAAAGGAAGAAAAGCACCAACATCCTTGAAGAGGGCTGCAGTAGCTGCATTACCTAGAGATGATGGAGAACCATCAGATCCAGCTCTGTGTGAGCCCATATTGATTCTTGACCATGAGTGTAATGTGTTTATGCCAATAATGGCTAAACGAATGGCAAGGGTGTTGCTAGGGTTGATGGATATTGATTAGTGTGGTTTTGTAGAGGGGAGACAAACATTTGATGGTGAGTCTTGGTGCAGAGAGCGAGTTTGACAGAGTAGAGTAGGATTTTAAGAGTAGGGCAATGGAAGAGTTTACATTTCCTAACACAATAATAAGGTTAGTTAGGGGGATATATGAGGGATCGGAGGCAAAGGTTGAAGTGGGAGGGGGATGTTCCTCCATGATAAGTTCTGTTTGAACATAGGAACCAGGCAGTTGTGTCCTGTTTATTTGCATTGTATTTAGAGACATTGGCAAATAAAATGGGAGAATCAGGTTCAAGGATATAATTGGTGTGGTGATCAGGAAGGGTTGGCTTTTTTGTAGATGATATTATTTTGTACTTGATAAAACCCGAAAAGGTCATTTCAGTGTTGTATAACATTCCTAGACAGTTTCATGTCTTTTCGGGATACAAAATTAATGAAGATAAAACAAAGACAATAGCCATAAACAGTGTACCCACACACAAATTGGTTCAGCAATATCTTTATGGGGACATGATAAAATGAAGTACTTTGGGAATATGTTAAAATAGATTCTGTTACTGCGGCATAGGATATGTAGGAAGAGTCTAAAAAAACTGGAAGCTGTGTTTTATAGATATGGATAGCAAGATGCAAATACTGAAAATGTTTTACTTGGGGAGTATGTTAAAATAGATTCTGTTACTGCGGCATAGGATATGTAGGAAGAGTCTAAAAAAACTGGAAGCTGTGTTTTATAGATATAGATAGCAAGATGCAAATACTGAAAATGTTTTTTGGCTATTTAGTTTTATACACAGGTCAGGCATATCTTTATCGACTAGAGGAGAAGTTGTTGATAGCAATTAATAAAGAGTTGAAAGATTTTATCTGGGAGAGGAAAAGGGCAAGAGTCAGATGAGATAAGTTGGTCTTTCCACTAGAATGAGGTGGTTGGGGATTACCTGATTTGAAAGGCTATTTCAGGGCTACACAGTTAAGGCTCCTATACATAGGACAGGCAGAAAGCTATAATTCAAAGTATTAAGGGGGGATGATGAAATGGGGGGGGGGCAAGAAATAAGAACGTTTGAGATTTTGGATGCAGAGCCTTAAGGAGAGTAGCAGTAACCATACAGAATATTATATTCATAAAGTATTCAAAGAACTAGGCAAACATGGGAATAAAGAAAGGAGATTCTGCTGATAGGGATGCCTGCAATTGGGGGTAAGAGCATAGACAGGAGGGGGTCTGGAATTAACTGGGGGTAAGAGCATAGACAGGAGGGGTCTGGAATTAACTGGAGAAACTTAACAAAGGAACCAAGGTATTGGGAGCAAATAATTAGAGAGGGAAAGGTAATGGAATTGGATAGAGGCCAAGAATACATTTGGACTGCAGGCTAGAGACTGCCTTCCCTATCCAGGACTAATATCGGAGTATAGACAAAGAGAAAGGGATAGGAGGATCCTAAGTGAAAGATGAGCAGTGGTAGAGTTTTTAGTAGAATCCGGAACAGAAGCTGTTTAAAAAAGGGATAATTAATGAGGTATGTATAATATTGGATGTTAACAATAGGAATCA
>NC_056747.1:837224823-837240330 GCF_019279795.1 Protopterus annectens
TGCTTGCCTGTACCTCTGAGAAGTATATACCAAACAAGAGGGGTCCCAGGACTGAGCTCTGTGGGGCTCCACTTGTAACTGGTTTAGAGTCGGACATGGCACCCGCAACTCTGACCATGTGAGTTCTATCCCTGAGCCAGTTTGCAACCCATGTTGTGACATATGGGTTGAAATTTAAGCTGGTAAGCTTATTTATGATGCCAGAGTGGGGTATTGAGTCGAAGGCCTTTGCGAGGTCCAGGTAGGTTGTGTGGACAACCTTTCCCTCATCTATGACTTTGGTAGTTATTTCAAAAAAGTCAACTAGGTTTAGGAGGCAAGATCTGCCTTTAACAAAGCCGAATTGGGTAGGGTCCGGTGTCTGGAGGTTCCCAATGTCTTTGTTTATGAGATCCATAATGATGCGCTCCATAGCCTTGCAGACCAGGCTAGTCAGGCTTATGGGTCGATAGTTCCCGGGATCCATTGTGGCGCCACCTTTGTGGAGCGGGATTACTGTTGCTGTACGCCATTCTTTGGGTACATGACCTGTGGTAAGGCTGAGTTGGAACAGTGAGTTTATGAGAGGGTTTAGTTCTTTTTGGAGGTCGTGTAAGACGCAGCCCGGGATACCATCTGGTCCCATTGAAGCGGTGTTTTTTACTTTGGAAAGGGCTGCTTTCACCTGTGTGTCTGTGATGACTGGGGGACTGCATTCTTCTGGGATAGACACAGGCCCTTTTAGGGGGGAAGGGGGGATAAAGTTTGCACTGAATCTGTTCGCCAGGATGTTGGCAATGTCAGTGGGGTCAGTGTACTTTGTGTCATTTTGCAGCAGCTCAGAGCAGATCTGAGAGTTGCCACCTAGATTCTTGACGTAGCTAAAGAACGCCTTGTGATTATCTTTAGTCTTTGGCGATTTTTCTTTCGAAGTTAGCCTTTGATGACTTTATGATTGAAGTTTCTTGCTAATACTGATCAGGGATGCCTTCACTTTTTGGGATTTTGCCCTATCATGTAATAGTTTCCTCCTTCTGTTGTATAGCTTATTTATGGTCTGGGTCCACCAGACTGGTCTGCTGTGTTTGGAGGAGTGAGTCTTGGTTTTACTTGGGATGGCATGATCCATGCATTCCTGTAGGTGCTCATAGAGTGCATTTGTAAAGGATTCTGTGGTTTGGATAGCATTTTCCATTTGCCCGGGGGGCTTTGAAATTTTCCACCTCAGTCTTGAGAAGTGTGAAGTTTGTTTTTGAGAGATTTTTCATAGTGGTTTCCTTGGCCGGGGGTGGGGTCGGGATGTGGATGTCCATTAGTTTGTGGTCTGATCTTACCAACGAGGGGTTTACCTCTGGTGTGGAACAGCGATCCCCCATGTTGGTGATGACCAGGTCCAGTATGTTGTCCCCTCTTGTGGGAGTGGTGATCAGTTGTTCCATGGCGTTTAAGTTTATGAACTCCAGGAACCGTTGGGCAAAGGAGTTGGGACTTGTAGTTTTGCCAGTCAATGTTTGGGTAGTTGAAATCCCCCAAAATCATGGTGTTTGGTGAGACCTTCATATTCTCCAATGTTCTCAGGAATGCCGAGTGGGTTCCTGAGACAAGGTGGGTGATCTGTAACAGGCTACAAACTGAAAAGCAGTTTTGCCCACTGTTGCACCTGGAGGGTCTCCGATGCCTCATGCAGTGCCAATAACCTGGAGATGTCGGTATCCTTGATGAAGATGGATACTCCCCCGCCTTTAGTATTTCGGTCGGAGTTCTGGGGCCGAAAAGTATGGTATGAGTTGAATCCTGGTAGTGCTGGGGTGCTCTCTGGAGCCTTAAACCAAGTTTCTGTTACTGCACAGTTATCGTTTTTCTCCATACTGAGGAGTGCCTCGAGTGCGTGCATCTTGAGGTTTAGACTTCTGGCGTTGAGTAGCATTACCCTTAGTTTTTTGTTACTGGTATTGTCTATTGGTTGACCCGATATGGGTTATATACTGAGGAACATGTTGATTTTCTTTTAACTTTGTTTTTTTCCCCAAATATTTTATTGATTTTCAAAAAAACAAAACATAATTTCTAATAGAATACAAATGAAACAAAGGCAAACTATATACAATATGTACATATGGCCTATAAGAAAAAAAATGAGAATAATTTAGAGAGAGGTAGTTACACATAACAAAAAAAATCAGTGTAATTTCTCCAAGTACTAAGAAGATGTGGAGATCTTTAAAGTCTCAATGAGAGAAAAAACTTTTCTTACAAGGGTTGTTGATCAGTTTATTAGGGAAGATTATTGTTTCTTTTACCTTTGTTTCCATATTTATTGTTACTTCTAGTAGAGTCACAAATTCTTGAAAGTTGGGTTCAGATTAAGTTTTCCATTGTCTTGTAATACATTTTATAGCAATTGCTAGTATAGTCAATAGTTGATACAAATTCTTTTTGCTCCATAACATTTGTTTCAGTTACATTCAGAAAAATCATGGATTTAGTTAGTATGAAGGAATCTGAAAAAATAGCTTGAAGGAAATTTCCAATCTTCTCCCAGAATTTTCTAATTTTGATATACTCAAAAAATATATGAATCCAAGCATTACAATTCTGAGAACATCTCCAACAAAACAATTGTTTAGAAGAGTCCATTTTAGCTATCCTATTAGGGGTGTAAAATGCCCCATGTAAGAATATCCATGAAAAAATCTTCCAAGCTTGTAGATTGGAAGTTAATTTAATAGAATACAACAAGTTAATTTTGTTTTCAGAGGAGAGGTTAATCTGATGACCTTTAGTAATAAAGTTCCAGAAGATTTGTTTTGGATTAACTTTGCTCTATAAAAACTTAATTTACAATGAGATTAAATTAGACCAATTATGGTTATTATAAACCATTTCTTGGATAATGGAAATTCATTTTGGTTCAGAGCTAAAGGAGGAATTATTGATTATTCTGTATAACTCTTGAGCATGAAATAAAATGCTTTTAAGTATAAGCCAATCTGAATTTGGAATATCAAAGGCGTTTATTATTTGTTGTATGTTTAAGAGTGATGAGTTCCTAATACAATCTTGCCAACAAGTAAATTTTTTAGTTCCCAATTATTTATAATGTTTTCATGTAATTTGTTGGGAAAGTTTTTAGTTATTTTGAAAGGAATTAAGAGTTCCCATCATAATTTAATGTCTAAGTTTGAGTTTATGAAATTAGATGTAGTTTGAGGACTGAGTTGGTGGGTTTCGAAACGTTAAATTGTAAATTAAGACATAATATTTTCCAAAATATATTTATTTGATCATTTGAAAGAGTATTTTTGTGAGTTTATTCTCATTTAAAAAATAGAAATATGAAGGGATTTCCAAGCTGATGAAATTTGTGGGTCTATCCAGTTGAAAACTATTTTGAATAAAGAAGCCTTAATATGTGTCTCTAAGTCTGGAAAATTAATTCCTCCCATTTCCCAGGGTCTAATATGGTGAGCATAGGCTATCCTGCTTCATTTAGGGAACCAGAGAAAATTTAGAAGAATTTTATTTATGTCTTGTAATAGTTTTTTATTAGGTAGCATTGGAATGGCTTGAGCTATATAGTTTATTTTTGGTAATACCAGCTTTATTAATTGAAGTCTATCCTCAAACTTTAGGAATAATTTATTCCATTTGTCAGTGAGTAGTTTTATGGTATTTAAGATTTTTGTATATTTTGTAGATAAAGTGGTATTAATATTGTCATCATTAATAATTCCTAGGTAATTTATAGAAGAGACCTGTTTTCCTATTAAATGGACTGGAGTTATGAAATAATTTTGTTTTTTATTTAAATGCATATAATTAGATTTAGATTCACTTATACGTAAACCTGAGCTATCAGAGAAACTTTTAGTCTGAAGATCTAACTCTTTAAGAGAGTCTTCTGAGACGCTCAAAGTTAAAAGTATATCGTCTGCAAAGAGCATGATTTTGGAATTTAAATTGATCATAAATGTCTATATCTTTTAATTTTTGCATTTTAACGTAATGTAATGGCAAATAATTCTATAGAGCGAATAAAATGGGCGACAAAGGACAGCCTTGCTTTGTACCTTTGAGTATTTTAATGGGTTCTGAAGTAAAAGCGCCTAGTTTTACATACGCAAGATTATTTTTATATAGATTTTTTATCAAACTAATGAAATGAGATGGAAAATCAAAGATTTCCAAAGCTTTGAAGAGAGAATCCCATTTCAGCGCATCAAAAGCTTTTTCAATATCGAGGGCTATTAGAAGAGCTTCTCGATTGTTCCTATTTAAAATGTCGATAAGGGACAGTTTTCTTAAAATATTATTGTAAGTGTGCCTATTGTAAATAAAACAAGATTGATCAGAATTTATAACATGTGTTAAGGATTTTTTAATTCTATTTACAAGAATTGATACAAATATCTTGTAGTCATTATTTAGCAAGGAAATTGGTCTATAGGAACTACATTGTTTTGGATCTTTATTTTCTTTAAATATTGGAGTGATTAAGGAATATTTCCAAGCAGGAGGAATTAAATTATCGGTTTGAATTGCATTTAAGGCTTTATGAAAAATTGAGATGGCTGAGGGAGGGAATAACTTGTATAGTACATTATAATTCCATCTATCTCGAGGGCTTTATTATTTTTGCTTTCTTTAATTTTGTCAATTACTTCTTTAAGAGAAATTTGTTTTAAGATCTCAGATTTTAGTTTATCTGGAATTTTATTTATTTTAAGTAAAATTATATCTACATCTATATGTTGAAATTGTGCTGAATTATTGAGTTGGTGGTCAGAGTAATATTTAAAGACTTCAAGAATATTACTAATGTCTGATACCATTTTATTATTTCTACCTTCATGAATGATTTTTGTAATATTGTTATCTGAGGCTTGTCTTTTAACTCTCATTGAAAGATTGTGTAGATGCTTGGGCGACATTGAGTGTGAGTTGATTCTAATGCCAGATTTGTTTTAAGAGTTAATATTTCATTGTATTTGTTATTTAAGTCTGTAATTGTTTTCTTTTTTTGTTTTTGGATGTTGTGAATTATCTTTATTGATGATCAAGCTTATAAAGTTCCGATTCCCATTCTTTAGTCTTATTTTTAAACCAAGATAGAATTTTACCAAATAAGTATGGTTTTAGTGTATCCCAGAGAATTGTCAAACATATATAATTTGATTGGCTAATGTCAAGAAAGGTTTGAATTTCGTGATCTAACCATGGCTTGAATTGTGGTAGTTTGGTGATGTATGCTGGTTTCCTTGTTGTGAAGACCAACCTTTTAAAATCAATTTTAAGTTTTAAAACAAGTGAATTATGATCCGAAAAGGGGCAAGGGATTATAGAAAAGTTAATTATTTTCATACTTAAATCTTGAGATACATAAAGTTTATCAATTTTGGTTTGGGTGCCAAATCTATAATCACTGTGAGAAAAGGATAGTGAGTTAGGGTCTTTATTACTGTAGATGTCAGTTAGATTTAGGTTCTCACACCAATTTCTTAGAGCTTTTCCTAGAGAAGTAAGACAGAAGTGCTTTTTATTCGAGGTTTCAGAAATGTCTAAAGTACGGTTGAAGTCTCCCCCTAGAATCAAAATACCCTTATAAACTTTAATTAGTTCGTAAACAGTTCCTATCCCTATACCAGGAAACCAATAGGTGTTAACAAGTGTCCATATTCTATTATTAAATCTAATTATTGCAATTGAAGTAAGACCTTCTTTGTCTTCATGCTTATAAATAATTTGGGGAATGATGACATTTTTCCTCCAAAAGTATTAAAACTCCTCTTGTTTTCTTCTTGTATGATGAGCAAGATAGATTTATATATTCCAATGGATTCCAATTAAAGTTATCTGATTTTAGATGGGATTCTTGAATAAATAACAACCTGAATTTTATTTAGTTTCAAGTATCTAAGGAAACTGGATATTTTCCTTGGGTTGCTTAATCAATTAACATTTAAGGATAGTAAGGTTAAATCCATCAAGTATAACTTTCTTGTGAGTTAATTGAAGTTTTCATGTTTGGTTTTCATGTATTGACTGGATAATAAAGAGTGCAACTTTATCTAGAAAAAAATTGTGTGAAATAGTTAGTTTAGTTCTCCCTAACAAATTGTATAAAGTTTTATTAGAGATAGGCCAGTAAAATGAAGATTTGAATACTGAATAAAAATAAGAGTCACCTTATTAATAGAGTTTATTGAAAACTTTAACCAACATGAAGTGACATGCACTTCTAATCTGAGTGAACATATAAGTTCAAACAGATTAACCTTCATGATAAACAAAAAATTATTAACGACAATAACATGTCTGAGCTCCAGTATGAGTTAATAGGAGATTAAAATTAATGTATATATCCACTTTTGTTGTTAGAATTGAATGAATAGGTGAAATTTGTAATACATAAAGGAAATAGATTTAAAACTGATGTAATAGAAGCAGCTTAATCAAAACAATTGTTAATGGGAGCAAATACAATTTTAAGTAAGTGTATAGAACAGAGAAAGATTTCATATTATAAAAACATTAATGCTAAGTTATAAAATATTCAAAGTAGAAAGAAAGTCTAGATATGATTGAAGAAACCTATTTAATGATAAATACTGTAACCAAATAAAATAGTCATAGTTTAGTAATAAATAAATAGATGCATAAATAAACATAAATGCATACATTTTCCATATTATCTACTTTGTTAATGCCTTAACTATTTCAAATTAAACAATATACTAGCCATTAACAAAGTTAGTATAAGTAAGTTCATTTACTAGAGTTGAAATTAAGTATCTAGCGATGACTAAGAAAATCCCTTCTGTCTTTTGAGTCCACTATACTATAAAAAGACTATAGTTTTGGACATATTGTGGGAATTAAACTTGTAAACTTTTAATATTTAATATAGCATATAATCAAATTACACATAATAGACTCAATTAAGCATGCCAGATATAGAAGTATCACATTTACTAAAATACAAATATTTATCCAATTTCATTTCTGGCATGTTTAGATTATAAAATTGCTTAGTGGATAAGCATAACAGAACAAAGTACACTAGATGTAAAGCAGCATTATTTCCACTGCGTAAAGAGTTTCATTTTTAACTATCAATATGACAATTGAAGAACTGTTATAAATCAGCAGCCACATATTTCCTCGATATCAATATTAATTAATACAAGGATAATAAAGTTAGTAATGTACTAGTTCACTAAGTTATGAATAATATTACTTACATTCTTTTTGGTTAGTGATTAACAGCATAGTCAATCCCAAATCAAAATTCTCTATTAGTTCCATTGTACTATACGCAAAAAAAAAAAAAATGCATTGTTATTGAATACATGTAGTCAATACTAGTGTTATGAATTTACCCAAATCGAAAAAGAGATGAAGTATTGTTTATAATTGAAAGTATAAGCATCTTATTCCAGAATTATCGCAATTTTATATTCTCTAGGGTTTCATATTTCTACTGAGTTGTTATGCATAGCTTTATTATTTATTGTCATCTAAAAGGTAAATATTCTTAAAACCCATTTCAAATTTGCCAAACACAATCCATAGAGAAATCTGGATCAGAGTTTTAACTAAACAGATAGCTTATATTATATGTTTGCAGATTAAAACTAAGAATCAATACTTGCAAGTTCATTTCTGCCTACTATGCGTTTTTAATATACTTTAGTTTTTAATAGTTTATATGTTCATTCATATATACACCCTTAATATATTTTTATATATTTTTACATCTATGTATATATCTATTTTTTATATTCATGTGCGCTTGAATTGATTTTTTAATGCATATGTAAATGTCTCTTTATGTGAAAGATATTCACAGGTCATTTGAATGTTTAATTAATACTTACCTGTGATAGGTTCCTTTAAATTAACAAGTGTATTTATATGTCTTTTAACTGGTCTTTGTGTTTTTGATCTGATGAAGCTCGCATGAGTGAAAGCGCTAATCATTTTGGACTGGTGCATCTATTTATTTTGTTTTAATAAATCTCCTTGAAGGAAATTCAGCTTTGCTCCGCTCTTGTTCACCATTGGTTTATGCAGTTTTATTATTTATTTTTTGAACAAGAGCGTTTGTCCGACACTTTGGTGGGACTATTGCTGTTATTATTTGCCTTTATTTATTTCTACACCATAGTCGGAAGTGAAGCGATGCAGGACACTGTCGATATTGAGTTGGACTACCATCCTCGAGGTGAACACCAAGGATCTGTGGCAGTACTACATAAAAGGTTTGAGCAATATTTGTCTTGCTCTAAGACTACTTCCTGGCAATTAAGCTATAGTGAGGAGACGGCGGACTTGGAATGCTTACAGCATGCGTTAGATGATTTAGAAAAGGATTTTAGCGTCTGCAGGTGCAGCGCTTGCACTTTCATTACCGTCTAGAAAAACAGATTGTACCGAGAGGACTTCGGGTCCTGAATATGCCGAACCAGGGTGAACATCACCCGGATTTATTATCGCAATGGCAGCAGATCAATCTAGGGGTAAGCAAACCATATCTTAAATTGCTTATAGACTATTTTACCCCAGAAGAGGCTCTACTAACTGTAAAAATTAAGCGGCAAGAGAAATTTATATTTGACTCTTTTCCGAACAGTTGTGTTGAACCTTTGTTCGAGAGCCTTTTAGATGGAGTATCTGCTTTCGAACGGAAATTACTCCAGCAGAAGCATAATAAAATTTTGAGGGATACTAAAGATTTTAGGCTCGGTCATGTTTTTGTTTGGCCGAGGTATGGTCAAGATAGTATTGATGTTACCAGAAATGTAAAAAATGCACAGAGAACAGATGACTCTAACTCAAATGAGCGACATAGCACTAGTAGTGTTATGAAGGACAAATATCCAACTGTTGTTAATACTGTGAATAATATCTCGAATGGCTGTGCTATTAATAAAACAACTGTTAGTCGTTCTGATAGCATGAATGATAAACCTTCTACTGATACAAGTAATGTTAATATGCCCTTGGATGGCTGTGTTGTTGATGGGGTCAGTATTAGTAGCATTGATATGGTCCCCTTGAATGACCGAACCTCTACTACATCTTCCAACATTATAGATGTGACTATTAGGGAGTCAGTTGAACAGGTACCATTTATAGATGAAGCAGGTGGTCGTAATTTGTACCCTGAGGTGCAAATAACTAGAAATAATAATATTCTAACACACACAGGAAATGAACAAGTGGTCAGACCTAAGAACAGAGAGACATTAATGAATTTTGACAACAGGTTAGGAGAACCACTTCCTTTTCCCCTACCAGTACGAAAGGAAAAAGGCATGAGGAGAACCAGGTCTATGAGCAGAGGCCGACAAAAAAGAAAACTGTCAGACGAGTTTGTACCACACCAAACAATAAAGAAAATGTGGGCACAACGCAAAACATAATGATAGATTTATATAATCAAGGTGTATTAAAAGAAGGGTCATTAGTCCATAATATTTCTAGCTACACTTTAACTAATGATGATGAGGATTTACTTAATAAGGGTCTGAATTTTATTCCAAGCAGTAATAGTAACTTGACTGACACTGTAGTGGATCTTAAGATGTTTTGTAGGAATGTCATGTTGAAACTACAGTTTAAGAATCAAGGAAATGGTGATCTTATAGCAGATAGTACACATATGCAGTTACCCAATTTTAAGAATCTGGGTAATTATATTCCCAATAATCACCCTCTATTAGAAGCTTATATGAGAAAACAGAGGATGAGCTGTTCCGATACCGTACTGGGAGCAGTAACAAGATGCATAAACGTAAAAGAGGAAATCTTACTTATAAAGAGAGACAGAGTTTGAAACAATTTCAAACCTCACGATCCGTAATTATAAGACCAGCCGATAAAGGAGGTCGTATTGTGATTATGGACATTTTACATTATAATAAATCTATGCTTGAATTATTGGAGGATGATTTTTATGTAAGAATTGAATGGCACAATGTGCAGGATATAATTACACACATTTCCAATTCATTACTTGATATGTTCAGAGGTGAAATAATTGACCAGGAATTATATGAATATCTTAATAATAAAACACCTGTTATACCAGAAATACAAGGTCTCCCAAAAATACATAAAGATGCCTGTAATCCACCAATGAGACCTATTGTCTCTGGTCAAGGTTGGGTTACAGAACATCTCTCTGTTTATGTAGAGAAGCACCTGAGATTAGTCTTGAATGACAACAGAATAGTGTTAAAAGACTCTAAACAGTTTCTCCTGAAACTTTATGAATGCTTGAATACTAAAACCCATCTACATGATTCTCTTTTGGTAACGATGGACGTACAATCTTTATTCACTGTTTTACCAAATAATCTAGGTATAGAATATGTCTCTACATATTTGCAGAGACATAGCAGTTTTAATATAGTCAAAATAGACTTACTAGCCCATTTCTTAGAACTCATTTTAGAGAATAATGTTTTCCTATTTCAAGGTAACCTTTATAGACAACGAGATGGCGTAGCAATGGGGACCCCCTGCGCCAACAGTTATGCCAATATGTTTTTGGCATACTGGGAAGAGGAGGTTCTTTTTCAGATGACAGCTTTTAAGGAGAATGTAGCTTTCTATCGACGTTTCGTCTATGACCTTTTTATTTTATGGACAGGTAGCCTGGAGTCCTTAAAAGATTTCCATAAGTTGATGAACAGCGTGACTGATTATTTAAAATTCACTATGGAGTTCTCTAATGAAAGGATAGAATTCCTGGATTTGTTTATAGAGAAAATGGATTGTGGATTCATCAATACTGGTGTCTATAGGAAACCGTGTTACCATAACAATCTCTTGATGAGAACCAGTATGCATCCACCCTACATTTTCAGGAACATTATTAAAGGACAAGGCATATGAGCCTCGAGGCTAAATGCCACAGATTTGGGTTTTAGAAATGAAATTGCCAGCCTGAAACAGCGACTGACTGACAGAGGCTATAAAGAATTTGAAGTGGAATATAACTTGTTAGACATACCACACTTGAGGTTAGGAAGAGCAGCACCATATTTTGGACCCCCTGTCAGCATAGTAGATAGTTATGATAGGAAAGAAACCACTGTAAAGATCTTTACTTCTTACACATCAGATTATGCAATGGTTAGAAGTATTTTACAGAAGTTCTGGCCTATTTTATGTATAGATGAGAACATTAGAGAGATTGTGGGCAATGAACCTAGGTTCCTTTTTAGGAATAAGTATAATCTGAAGAGAATGCTCTGTTACCCTAAATATAAGGAACCAGGCATTGTAAATAAGCACACAGAACCATGCGGGGACTGTAATCAATGTGCCTATATAGATACTAATGAAGAGTTTTGGCATCCGGACTTACATATGATGTTTGATACACGAGTGAATGCACATTTCAAAACAAAGAATATAGTCTATCTGGCAGTATGCCAGTGTTGTACATCATTCTACGTTGGTAAAACCAACAGACAGTTGAGAGAGAGAATCAGAGAACATCTATATGAGATAAGGAAGATTTCACAACACAATGCACTAGCCAAACATGTAGCTCAGCTAGGTGATGCACACCAGTTCAAATTTAGGGTTTTAGAATTGGTAACACCTAATGTAAGGGGTGGGGATATTAAAAATCATACGGAGAGTAAGGAGAGCCACTGGATTATTAGACTGAGAGCTGACAGAGGCCATGGATTGAATGAAAGAGCCTCTATCAGACCAATGCTCAAAAAACGTAGGAATATTAAACACTGAGTTCTAACATCAGATACTGAACATTAAATGTTGACAACTATTACAATATCAATATTTATATGGGCTTACATGAAATAGAACTGATTGAGATATTTTATGTATTTATTTATTTATACATTGACATCTACGTATTACTGCTTATATATATATATATATATATATATATATATATATATATATTGTATAGTTTATATTGTCTCCCTAAGTGCTACATATATATATATATATATATATATATACACATATATATATATACACATATATATATATATATATATATACATATATACATTTTTTCATGTTAAATATGTTTATGTGTTCATATTCAATTCAGTGAATAATTTAAATAGTTTAAATGGTTCGTAGACTACATCAAGCATTTCAGAACACATTTGCAGATTTTTAATATACTTTAGTTTTTAATAGTTTATATATTTGTTCATTCATATATACACCCTTAATATATTTTTATATATTTTTACATCTATCTATATATCTATTTTTTATATTCATGTGCGCTTGAATTGATTTTTTAATGCATATGTAAATGTCTCTTTATGTGAAAGATATTCACAGGTCATTTGAATGTTTAATTAATACTTACCTGTGATAGGTTCTTTTAAATTAACAAGTGTATTTATATGTCCTTTAACTGGTCTTTGTGTTTTTGATCTGATGAAGCTCGCATGAGTGAAAGCGCTAATTATTTTGGACTGGTGCATCTATTTATTTTGTTTTAATAAATCTCCTTGAAGGAAATTCAGCTTTGCTCCGCTCTTGTTCATCATTGGTTTATGCAATTGTAATAAATGTATTTAAAAATCAAAAAACATTTCAAATTAAGAATTGTATAAAGTATAAATGCATACAGCATATGTTTAATTGCTGCTAATGAAGCAAAAATCAAGGGTGTCACTTGAGCAAGCTATTATTATTATATAGTTTCTTAGTAAGTAGCTATATTAAGGACCATTCGAGAAGTCTAAACACATGAAATATAAGATGTAATCTTAGTAAGATTCAATCAGAAAATGTAAGAAAACATTCTTATAGGTGTATGTTAGGTAAAAATGCATACTTTTTTGAATGATTAGAAGTGAAATCAAGTCCTAGTTGATGCTTTGAGAGAAGTAGTGACTCCAGAGTTTCTAGGATCAGTTTTCAGTTTCTTCTTTCTCGTATCAATCCAGTTATTTTTCTCGGAGGTTATTTTTAAAGTGGTGGAAGATGACCAATCCATGTCTTCTGGAATTGCAGTTATGTTGTTTTTGATGAAAGTTATAGCTTCTTCAACATTGTTGAATGTTCTTGTGTCATTTGAATAAAGGATTCTGATTCATGCAGGGAAAGCAAGTTGTGCCTTTATTTTATTTTGTTTAAAAAATCTCACAAAAGGCCAGTTTTTTTTTCCTTAGTTCCAAGACTCTTGAAGAATAGTCATTGTCAAATCTAATTTGACTCTTATTATATACCAATGGATAACCTCTCCAGGCAGATATGAGAACAAGTTCTTTGTCTAAATAAGACAATAATTTCACAATAATAGATCTAGGAGGCATATTGGAAGAAGAATGATTAGGTTTCCCTGTAGCTCTGTGTGCTCTTTCTATTCCATTTGATAGACCTTTCTTTAGGTCTAATATGTCTGGAAGCCAAGAGTTAAGAAATAAAATAATGTCCTCACCTTCTGTTTTTTTTCCTGGAAGACCAGAATTCTAATGTTATTTCTCCTTTCTGTTCTCTAAATCATCTGTTTTACTGATTAGCCAGGTATTCTGCTTTAAAAGAGATTCACAGCGAGTTTAATCTTTCTTAAGCCTGTCATCTATGTCACTTAGAGAAGTTTTGATATCCAATATTTATGATGCTGTTGCAAGATTTCATTAAGGACATCAGTCTGTTTCTGACAGTTGACTTTTAGATTTTCAAGGTTGTCTGTAAATCTGTCCATTTTGGCAGATAGTTCAAGTAGTGTGGCTGACATCAGTTGAATTTCCTTTTTCAGTGAAGTTTCAAAGTGGGAAGACTTAAGAGTTGCTCATTTCTGTATTGAAGAAGTTATCTCCAGTTTATTTGACAGGAAAATTTCAATAAAAATGCATACAATTTGGTATTCTTATAGAATTGAGGTTCCTTAATTAGAATTTACTACTTTTGAAAAAAAAAATGATTCTTTTCCTGAATTCTGGTACTAGATTGTGGAGCTCATAAAAGTTGCTGTTACCAGTTAGCCATCTAGGCTCAGTCCCCTTCTTTTAACTTTGGTTAGCTTAGTCTTAGAGTATAATGTTTTCAATTTTGGGGACAAATGTTTTCTACAGGTCAGTGGAACAGCGATGTGGGCTACGTTTGCCCCAATCTATGCTGATTTGTATATGGGTTATTTAGAGCTTATTTTGATTTATGATTAAGGTAATCCTTTTTCTGGTGAGTTAATCATGTGGAGACAATACTTAGATTTTGGGGTACCTGGTTAGGAACTATTAATCAATGGAAACAATTCGTATCCTATCTTAACACTGATAGGATAAAATTGTTTACCATTGATTATTTGGATGTTAGTGTCACAAAAGCTCTTGATGGAGCTATCGTTACAAGCCTATATAGAAAGCCCTTTTCTAAAAATGCAATTTTGGAAGCTTCCAGTTGTCACCCTAGATTTATGGCTGACAGTATACCTAAAGCTCAATTCCAGAGAATAAGAAGGATTTGTAGCAATGATATGGATTTTAAAAGGGAAGCGGTACTATTATCAAAAAGATTTATTGAGAGGGGCTATAATGAAAGAAGTATTAAAATATTAGTGAACAGGCTGTTCTTTATAATAGGGATGAGCATTTATCGAGTGATAAATCTGAAGTTAAGAAAACATGATTCAGGCATTAGACTGACAACAACTTTTGGAACTAACACCTTTATGTTTAAAAGGATAGTGAACAAACACTGGAGTATTTTAAAAGATGGTTTCCTTGGCCAGTTTTTGGATAACCAGTGTTCCTTAGGTTACCGTAGGGGAAAAATATGTGGGAAATGTTTCCTTGGTATAAGAATATTATTTCTGATGAGACCAAAGAGAGGGATAGTATGTCTAAGGGCAGCTATAGTTGTAGTCACTGTGTTTATTGTAAAAGGGTTTCCATCACTAAGTCCTTTACATCAGTTAATACTCCCAAGGTTTTTGAAATTCATACTTTGATAACATGTAGCACTAATTGGGTGGTTTACATGGCTATATGCCAGTGTGGAGCAAACCTCTAGATCTTTTAAGACCCAAATAGCTTTACATCCCAGTGACATTAATTGTAAAAGACAGAGGCGTACATTGTTTAAGCATGTTTTGGTTCATCAGTCTGCACATTTATGTTTTTTTTTTTTTAGGTATTGATGCAGTTTCCAGTATGGGTATGAGTGACAGTATGTGTTATTAGACAAAAAGGAGAGATTATGGATCATTAATTTTGGGGCTTTATATAAGCCTGGGCTGAATGAACACTGGTAGATGAATATTCTAAAGTGTTATAAGCAAATTGTTTGAAAATGCTTTGCTGTCATGTTTATATTTATGTTTTGTAAGACGCTGTTGCTTTAAGCCACTGACTTTTAAGGGTTGCAGTGTGTGATGGAGGATGTACTACACTGAGGACACCAGGGGGCGAAACCGCTTTGTTAGCTGATGCTGCTATCACCGCTGTTCATTTTAAATGTATAATAAAGAAGATAATTTCTTCTTTTTAGTTATTATTTTGGCTCCTGCCTACTTTA
>NC_056747.1:837240830-837255830 GCF_019279795.1 Protopterus annectens
TTCCATCAGCTCCTCCCACTACAGTGCCTGCTGACATCTCTTCCCACTCTCTTGCTCCCGGACCCAGAGATCCAATGCCTCAGGTTTCCCCATTTTGAATATCTTCCTCTTCCGAGGCTTCTCCTGATCCGTCAGGTGAACCTCCGCATAAGAGGACATGTAAGAGGAAACATCTAGACTCCCCCGAGTCTATTACATCTGATACTGACCTGGATGAGTAGGAGGGATCCCCAAGGTCCTCCTCTGAGGATATCTCTTTCTCAGACATCCTTGAACTCCTTAAGCAGAGGGGGAACTGTCCCTCCCTTAATCCTTCCGAGGACGAGTCAGTATACCTGGAGGCGTTCGGATCTCGACCCTCCACTTCCTGGGTGTCTCCGCCTTTCGACCCTCTCATGGAGGTAGTGGCTCGGAAGGCGTGGATGGCTCCGGATTGGATTCGGTGGAACCTATCCCTAGGAGGCCTTCAAAATTCATTATGGCCCCACCAGATAGACAATATTTGACAAAGGGTGTCCCAGTTGATGCCATGGTGGTGGCTGCTGCCACCAAGAAGGAACTAGCTGATCCTTCAGTACCTGTCCATCCTCCTAACAAGGATTCTAGGACTATGGACAGGTACGGCAAGCGGATTTTTTCTTCAGCGACTTTTGCCATGAGATCGCTGAACTACTTGTGCCACTTCACCCGCCTTCAAAGAGATGTTCTTAAAGAGTTGGGAGAAGTTTTACAGGATCCGTCAGCTGCTGGGTCTCAGGATAAGATTAGCTCACAGCTAGGAATCCTTAACTCCATTGTTAACTCCTCTATGCGGCTCATTTCTTATGCAGCTGATGGAGCGAGTAGGGCCGCAGGCACAGGAGTGGCTTTAAGGCGTCAGTCCTGGATGCAGCTTTGTAATTTTGCAGACCCCTTCAAGGCGTCCTTCACAAACTCCCCTTTTGATGGTTCGACCTTGTTCGGACCTCGTGAAAGACACTTTGACTAGATGTGAACAAGATGGCAAGACTCTTTCTGCCGTAGGAGTCCGTTTCTCCACCCCTTCAAGACCTTACCCCAAAGGACAGAAGGAGGGAAAATGTGGTTCCATAAATCTCAAGGAGTCACGTCTGACGCACGAAGTCAGTTTACCCCCAGAGGCAGAGGGGGTAACAATAATAGACGCCGCCCTAGGGGCAGAGGGGGTCCGCAGAATCAGGATAGCAGAGAGCCTCTTTCTGACAAACCCTTCCAGCATCCCTGAGATGTTGCCCGATTGTCCGCCTTCGGAGGCAGTCGGGGAAAATTATCGCTGTACCCAATAGCCTGGCTTTCCCTTTCTCAAGACAAATGGGTACAGTCGATTATATCCGAGGGTTACAAAATTCCCTTTATTCAGACCCCAATTCAGCAAAAGGGAACCCTTCCAGACGTTCCACCCAGTCTAAGGGAACTAGCAGTACTAGAAATATCAAAACTGCTAGTAAAAAGAGCCATCCAGCCAGTCCCAGCGGACCAAATAAGATCCGGAATCTACTCAAGGTTCTTTTTAGTTCCAAAAAAGACAGGGGACTGGAGACCAATATTAGATCTGAGCAAACTAAACAAGTTTGTAAAGAAATCAAGATTCTGGATGGTCACGCTTCAGTCCATTCTACCCTTTCTGGGCAAGGACAATTGGATGTGCTCGATAGATCTTCAGGATGTGTACTATCACATAAAAATTCACAGACGCTCCAGAAGATTTCTCCGCTTTCAGCTGGGGACCAGTCACTTCCAATTCAGAGCCCTGCCCTTTGGACTCACTACAGCCCCCAGAGTGTTCACCAAATGTATGGCAGTGGTTACGGCTCACCTGAGACGTCAAGGATTCCAGGTGTTTCCATATCTAGACGACTGGCTCCTCACTGCCACCACCAGGCATCAACTTCTCCAAGCCAGAGACTACACCATTCACATTTGCAGAGGGCTAGGGATTTCTATAAATTTCGAAAAATCTGCCATGTCGCCTTGTCAATCTATTACTTTTATAGGCGCAAAATTGGACACCGTGCAACTTTCAGCAAAGTTAACAGACCAAAGGATCCTGGACATTCAAAGACACGTCCAGGTGATTCTTCTCAGCAACAGAATTCAGGCCAGATTTGTTCTGAAAGTATTGGGTCTTATGGCGGCCGCCATAACACTTCTTCCCTTTTCCCGCTTTTACATGCGTCTTCTACAGTGGATGCTATTCGCCCAATGGTCTTTTCAACAACTTCCCATGCGTCACAAGATCATAGTCACTCCAACTTGCAAAAGGCATCTGACCTGGTGGATATCGTCCCCTCAAGTCCATCAGGGCAGACCTTTTGTTCCTCCTGCCCCGGTTGCCACGGTTACATCGGACGCTTCCCTGATCGGGTGGGGGGGGGCATTATCAGGGCAGAATGGTCCATGGCACTTGGCAACCTTTCGAATACCATCTGCACATAAATGTCCTGGAGATGACAGCGGTGCTTTTAACGTTGCAAGCCCTCAACGACTCTCTTCCCCTGGGAACTATTGCAATCCAAACGGACAATATGTCCGTAGTGTGGTATATCGACAAACAGGGCGGAACCAAGTCCTATCCACTGTGTCGAGAGGCTCTCAGACTTTGGCAATGGGCAATCTCTTCTCAGTGGTTTCTGATAGCAACGCATATCCCCGGGAAATCTGACATCATAGCGGACAGATTGAGCAGAGCTATTCTCATGCCTCACGAGTGGTCTCTCAAACAATCAGTGACGGAAGAGATTTTTCAGAAGTGGGGCCTTCCTTGCTGCGACCTTTTTGCTACACCTCAAAATTGCAAATGCCCAGACTTCTTCTCTCTCTTCCCCCTTCCAGGCCATCCCCCCAGAGACGCTCTAACCCAAGATTGGCCCCGGGGACTTCTTTATGCCTTTCCCCCCTTTCCGCTGATACCTCCGCTAATTCAGAAAGCAACCGCCTTGAGAGCCAAGTTGATTCTCATTGCCCCTTATTGGCCTCGACAGATATGGTTTCCATTCCTACATCGTTATCTCTTGGTACAGCCATGGCATCTGGACCCGGTTCCAGATCTTCTGACCCACCAGTCGGGGAAACTGCACCAATCCATACCTTCTCTCAACCTCACTGCTTGGTTGCTCCACTTCCACCCTTAGCCAGGCTTCCTATGATTTCTAATCCCATCCGGGATATCATAGTAGCTTCCCTAAAATCTTCTACCAGAAAGATTTACACTAGTAAATGGCGACGTTTCTCTTTCTGGGAAAAGCTAGGAACATAGACCCCTATACTGCTCCGATTCATTCGGTCTTGGACTTCCTAGCTGAGAGTTTTCATTCAGGATCCTCTTCTTCCACAGTGAAAGTTCAACAGGCAGCCATTTCGAATTTTCATATAGGCCTTTTGGACCACAACATTATGTCACATAAACTTTGCAAGGCATTTCTTCGAGGTATCTTTTTACTTAAACCTCCGATTAGAGACCCCCCCACCACCACAGTGGGATCTAAATTTAATTTTAACATCCTTGATTCTTCCCCCTTTCGAACCTGCAGCTGCCTGTTCTTTGAAATTTTTTTCTTGGAAGACACTTTTTCTAGTCGCCATTACTTCTGCCAGGAGAGTATCTGAGCTTCATGCTCTCTGCATTCGTCCTCCCTATTTAATATTCCACAAAGATAGGGTATCTCTAAGGACTAATCCATCTTTCTTACCAAAAGTGGCATTGCAGACTAACCTAAATCAGTCCATTGATCTTCCAGTGTTTTTCCCGAATTATTCTGATAGAGCGGAACAAAAGTTACATTGTCTTGATGTTCACTGCCAGCTCGGATATTATCTGGACAAAACTAAACTTTTTAGGAAATCTGATCAACTGTTTCTATCCTATGCAGAGAACAGAAAAGGCCTTCCAGTTTCCAAGGTGACTTTATCTAGATGGCTGTCTTCTGTGATCACTTACATTTATCAGCTCAGAGGCAAAGAGTTGATTTCTAAGCCAAAAGCCCATTCTACCAGAGCTCTAGCTACATCGACAGCCTTTCAAGCTAGACTTCCAATAGACACTATTTGTGCAGCAGCCACATGGGCCTCTCCTCATACCTTTGTTTCACATTACAAATTAGACTTTGCCTCCAGAGACAGAGCGAATTTTGGTTCCACCGTTCTCAAGACTCTGTTCCATTGAGCCACCCAGGATAGAGGTGCTAGGGACGCGGTCCCATCCAGCAAGAATGAAGGTGAGATTGACAACTTAACATTTAGAAGTTATGTACCTACCATAACGTTCCATGTTAGTTGTCTTCTCTCGCCTTCTTTCTTGCGTCCCACCCTCCATCCCCCTAGCCTGGTCAGACCGAGAAGATTATGCATCTTCTATTGAGGTTTTATTCCTTTTTCTAGCTATTCAGCTTCTAGTGTCACTAGATTAGGTTGGTCCTTTCTAGAGGATTATGATGTTTATTTAGTATTGTTACTTTTCTTCCTCCTCTACAGTTGGAAGAAAATATTACTTTTTCATTAGCTACCAAACGAGATCTGGGTAGTCTCCGCCTTGCATCATGGGATATAGGGTTGCCTCGAGCTGGTAAAATTAGCTCTCGAGCTTAGCAAGTGCCGAGTCGGAGCCGAGGATCGGCTCCGAACCCATCCAGCAAGAATGAAGGCGAGAGAAGACAACTAACATGGAACGTTATGGTAGGTACATAACTTCTAATTCACTTTCTGTTGAATTCAAGGATTGCTGTGGAAATGTGTGCTGGTGGCTTTACATGATCAAAGTGTATACAAACAGCACAATGGACTTTTTGAATAGTCGGGACTCTGGGCAGTAATTCTGAAGCTATATACTAAATGGTTTAAATATACAGAATAAGAACACCAGTTGCTGTGCGTTTGAAAAGTTTTTAATTCTGGTACCTCGGCCTTCGCCTTCTCCTGGAATACAATTTTCATGACAAACACCACCCATATTTAAAGGACATTTGATTAGATTATTGATGCACCATCCCCTAATTTTCCAATTAGGCTTCCTTCATTACTATATACAATCATCTATCTAGCATCATTTCCCCTTACTTATATAAAATGTATGAACACATTGTGAATTTGTTATGAAAATATAATTATATAAATTAATGCATAAATACCTTAATATAAACACTAGCCCAATAGAAATCATCGCCCCATGCAATGTTACTAACTTTCAAGCACACCTCGTCACTGTTTTTAACATGTGACTGTACCCTTTCCAAGTGACATTTCAATAAGGAATCCAGGAATATTCCTACATTTTGTAGATAGCCTCCCCTGCCTGAGACTATGGGGCGTCCTGGGGGATTCCTAATGTCTTTATGTATTTTGGGAATGATAAAGAATCTGGCTACCCTAGGATTTTTTACATACAACTTCCTAACATCCACAGATGACAAGAAACCTAATCTTTCTCCTCTTTCCAGTAGTTCCAATAATAATGTATAATGTATTTGGAAATGAAGCTATGTTCCGTGAGAAATTGTTATTAATGGAATCAAGGTTCATTTTCAATTTGAAAACCTTGTTTCCTAATGGGATGAATATGGAAGCTTAAGGCCATTCCACATATCTCTCAGAAACAATAAATTTGAAGAAATTCATGTTTGTAAAGATTGTATGTAAAATGTAAAATATATCATGTAGTAGTGGTCACATTGGGTCTTAGTGAAACAGTTATAAAACACATGAATTGTTTATATTAAGGTATTTATGCATTAATTTATATAATTATATTTTCATAACAAATTCACAATGTGTTCATACATTTTATATAAGTAAGGGGAAATGATGCTAGATAGATGATTGTATATAGTAATGAAGGAAGCCTAATTGGAAAATTAGGGGATGGTGCATCAATAATCTAATCAAATGTTCTTTAAAAATGGGTGGTGTTTGTCATGAAAATTGTATTCCAGGAGAAGGCGAAGGCCGAGGTACCAGAATTAAAAACTTTTCAAATGCACAGCAACTGGTGTTCTTATTCTGTATATTTAAACATTTGGAGTTCTGAAGGAGTGGAGGTGTTGTTTTCTTTTTGCTGTATACTAAATGGGCCAGATTCTTGATGGCTTGCACGGAGTCTACAAGTAGAGTAAGACTCCATGCAGCCATCATGTCCGACGAGCGATCCAGGAACAGCCTGTAAGGGCGCGTAAGAGAGCTCCTAAAACGTCTCCTACACGGACTGGGATATGCAAATTACCTCACTTGCAGCCGAAAGGCATGCAAATGAGGTAAATTTGCGATCCAGGAAGCACAAACCTGTCCGAGTAGGAGATGTGTTAGCTGCAGAAATGTACTCAGTTGACAACTGAGTACCGTTCTGCAAATAGCACAATGGAGCCTTGTCAGCTCCAAATAAAGGTTGCATATGGTTGAGGAAGCATGCCAATGGCCAGATATATGGCGATTGGAAAGTTTCCCCAATGCAAAATTAAAATAAAAATTTTTTTTCGGCGATTTCCGATGTTTAAGCCCAGCACCGCGCAAACAGGGTGTGCTATAAAAATTATAAAATAAGACAATAAAAGCCACAAACGTGAAATTTATGAAAATTGTTAAATGACAATGTAAGGGAATAGCAGGCTGAAGACAACATGGCCACCGTGTAGGGGTTGCTAAGGTGAGAAGCCCAGTCTAAGACATGTAACCAAGCATTAGTAGGCAATCCTATGTAAATGAGTGTTAGGATAGTGAATCGCACTTTTACATAGCAAATGAGCTCAGTCAGTGGAGTGTAGGAGTAGGATATGGGGAGTAGCAGAGTAGGGGATAGGTGACATCACAAGGGGGGTATGTATGAAAGTAGTGAAGCTCATTGGAGCACAGTGGCATGTGTTAGCTGTCAGTTAGACATCATGGAAAGAGGTGTGTCAACAGGTAGGCCAGGGAAAGCCAAGAAATGGAAGGTGTATACTGTGGATAACACCAAAGTTTCTTGCTGAGCGGGTATGCGCGCCTGTAAACTCAAGTAAGACAGAGTGCGCGCGTGGAAGCGTGAGTGAGTGCGTTTAAGCTGGAGTAAGCATGTATAAGGCTGTTGGAAGACCTGTAAGTGTGTTTGCACTGGTGTGCACGCGTTTCAACCCGAATAAGCAAGTTTTAGTCCATCTAAGCATGTGTGCGCGCGTGTGAGCTGCTGTGAGTGTGTTTCCGCTTGTATGCTCGTCGCTCCCCCGAGGAAACAGAAAGGAAAAAGGAAGCACAACAAATAGTAGGAAGCTACCAGGGAATACTAGTAGAGCTAGCAGGTGCAAACAATCAGAATCAGGCAATTACACAGGCAGAACACTAGCCCAGCCCAGCACTTAAAACTCTGCAAACAACAGTGCAGTTTGTTTCTCTCAAGAGACACTGCAACACTCGAGTAAGCTACTAGAAGTGAAAACTGAAAAAGCTACACTCAGACAAAAAATGCTAGGGGCTGCCATTGCTGTTATAAGGCGACATATGCAACATGCTGAGGGTGGTGACAATGCAAATGTTGCCGGAAAACCCACAGTGAGGAGACGGAAAGAGTGTACAGGCCCAGGGTCACCTACCAGGGGTTACATGAGCTGGAGATAGTGGAGCGCTATAGAGTGGACAGAGAACTCCTGCAGCAAATTGTTGAGCTGTGCAGGCCACGCCTCACACACAGAACCAACAGAGGGGACCCATCCCAGTAGAAACCAAGGTATGTGTTGGCCTAAGAATACTAGCAACAGGTACCTTTCAGAGACCAACTGGTGATATGATGGGGATATCACAGGCATCAGCATCCAGGGTGCTGCACCAGTTCCTGGATGCCATGTCAGCACATGTCGGTGATCATGTATATTTCCCCAATTCCCGTGAGGTATTGGCCAGCAATATGCGTCTCTTCCAGCAAATAGCAGAATACTCTGATGTGTATATGCGTGCAGTCTATTGCACCCACTACCTCAAAGCACCAGCCAGTGAGCGGGGTAGGGCCTACATTAACCGCAAGGGCTTTCCCCTCCATCAACTGCCAGATTGTGTGTGATGCCCAGGGCATAATAATGAATGTGTGTGCTGGCTGCCCTGGAAGCTACCATGATTCCCATATCTGGCATCTGACACAGCTGTACAAGACATTTGCCAATGGGGACATCCCACATGGTCACTTAGTGGGGGATGCTGGCTATGCACTGGAGCCGTGGCTGATGACACCCATCAGAAACGCGCACACACACCTGAACAGGAACGTCATAATGAGGCACACGCGCAAACACGAAATGTAATTGAGCATGTGTTTGGGTTGCTCAAGTCACGGTTCCGGTGCCTGGACACATCTGGTGGAGCCTTGCAATACTCACCAACTACATGTACCCAAATTGTCATGGTATGCGCTATGCTACATAATATCATTCTGCGAAAACAGCTGCAGCAGGACCAGCATAGGCCTGGGCCAAACAGCCCCCTACCAGTGCCAAGGCCATCACAGGCAGAGCGTGACTCGGAGGAACAACCTGAGCCTGCCCCAGTAGGCAGAAGGAGGCGTGCCCAGTATGCCTTGGCCTTGGCAAAGAGGCAACGCATAGCACATAAACTGGCTCAGTAGGAACCCTGGAAATGATACCTCTCTCTGACTCGCACATATAGTAAAAGGGATGCCTAACTTGACACTACCTGTTTCCAAACATGTATAGGGAGTGCAGTATGTGCATCTGACATAGGCAGCCCTGCAGCACCACCTGTGGCATGATTGCCATGCGTTAAGCAATGTAAGGTAGTGCTAAACAGCATTTACCACCATGTAGTATATGCAAACTTGATGACTTGAGTGTATCATTCTACCCTCACCGAACATGAGGCCACAATATGAAGACAAGATGATCAGTTACAACAATTGGCTTAAGTATTGGTGTCAGTGAAAGGGGATACAATGCCTGTCAGCCTGGGATGACATGCTCGACAAGACATGATGCTTCACTAGGGATGGATTTCACCTATCACCTGTGGCCTTTTGGATATTGCCAAAGGCTCTTGTCACCCCCATAGTGCCTTTTTTAGGTAAGGCTCAAAACACAAACCCACCTCCATAGGTATCACAAGGGATAAGAAACTATAAGTAATGCTACTCAATGCCAGAAGTCTAAACTGCAAGATGCACGCACTCCAAACTCTCCTCAGCATGGAGAATGTTGATATCTGTGCAGTAACAGAAACCTGGTTCAAGGCTCCGAAGAGCACCCTAGCATTAACAGGTTACACCTCATACCATGCTTTACAGCTGCAAAACATGGAACAAACTACAAAAGGAGGGTGAGTATCAATATTTTTCAAAGATACCCACACCCCCAGGTTGGTGGCACAGCATGAAGCATCGGAGACTATCCATTTGCAACTAACAGTGGCTAAAACCGCCTTCCAGTTCATAGCCTGCTACAGACCACCCTCCTAAACCCAGGAACCACACTTGGCCGACTGGAGAACACATGAAAATATGAAGGTCTCCCCAAACACCATTATAGTGGGCGACTTCAACTCCCCAAACATAGACTGGGAGCATTACCCTAGCCCCAACACCCTAGCCCAAAGGTTCCCAGAATTTATAAACCAAAATGCTATGGAACAACTTGCTACCACTCCCACAACAGGGGAAAACATACTGGACCTGATCATCACCAACATGGGGACTCTATGCCCAAGACCAGAAGTGTATCCCTCACTGGTAAGATCAGACCAGAGAGTAATCTCACTGGATATTCACATCCCGATCCCAGCCCATGGCCAGAAAAACACAATGAAAATTATTCACCAAAGCAAATGTCACACTCCTCAAAACTGAAGTGGAATCCTTCACAGCCCCTGTGCCTGTGGAAAATATGGCCCAGACCTCATAACCCTTTATAAACTCATTCTGTGAACACCTTCAGGAATGCATGGATCATGCAATCCAAAATAAAACCAAGACCCAATCCTCCAAAGCCAGGCATCCTGTCAGGTGGACCCCAGCCATAAACAAACCATACAATACAAGGAGGAAGCTACTATATGATAGATCAAAATCCCAAAAAGGGAAGGCATCTCTGATTAGTATTATTGAAAAACTACGGCCACACATAAGATCGTCTAAGGCCATCTTTGAGATAAAAATTGTACAGGACACCAAGGATAATCTCAAGGCATTCTTTACTTATGGTAGGAACCTGTGTGGGAATCCCCAGATATGCTCAGAAGTAGTCCAAAATGACAAACAATAAACCAACCCACAAACATTGCCAACATCTGAGCTGACAGGTTCAGGGCAAATTTCTTCCCCCCTCCCCACCAAAAGGGCAAATATCTATCCCAGCAGAGTGCTGGCCCCCTGACATCGCAGATGCTCAGGTAACAGCCAGCCTCTCCAAAGCAAAACACACAGCATCAATGGGACTAGATGGTGTCCTGGGCTGTGTCCAACATGAACCCCAAGAAGAATTGAACACAAACATAAAACCACTGTTCAGTCTCAGCCTTACCACAGGATATGTACCCAAAGAGCAGTGTACAGCAACAGTGGTCCCTTTCCACAAAGGTGGTGCCTCACATGGATACTGCAAACTATCGTCCCAGAAGACTGACTAGCTTGGTCTGCAAAGCTATGGAAAGATCATCATGGACCTCAGAAATAAACATGTTTGGGACCTACAGACACTGGATCCTACCCAGTTTGGCTTTGTTAAGGGCAGATCCTGCCTCTTAAACCTGGTTGAGTCATTTGAAACAGTCACCAAGGCCATTGACGAGGGGAAGGTGGTTCACACAGCCTACCTGGACCTCGCAAAAGCCTTCCATACAGTACTCCACTTGGTCATCCTAGATAAGATCACCAGCTTCAATATAAACCCCTATGTCACTAGATGGGTTGCAAACTGGCTCAAGGACAGAACCCACATGGTCAGAAATGCTGGAGTATGCAATTCTCTGTGAAAGGAATGGCCTTTTTGAAGACTGGGATAACGCACTAAAAGATGTACATTCCTCTTTGGAAAGACTGATGATGTCAGCACCCTATAAATACAGCAGGAGAAGGGAAATCATTCAGTAATGCGAATAGCATGCTGTGCTAATGTGTCTCTCTTAAGTATCATAACATAGTTAGGTAGGGGTTTGAATCCTACAAATGCCATGTGTGCGTTTGTCACACAGTTTGTCAATGTGTTGTGTGTTTTGCTTTTATTATTGTATGACATATTACAACAGTAATTTCAATGCACACATCAGGTATGTGTGTGCCACATACAGATGTATGTACATGTGACCTTTAATAGTTCCTATGTGTGAAGTCTGCCCCATATGAATACAGTTGTTACCTTTGCCAGCGTGTGCCGTAGCTTACCAGACCTTAGGCCGTACATGTATGTTGGTGACAATGCAGGCTACTGCAGTGATCTGTGTCTTAGGTCAGCTATGTGACACACACCCATGAAAGCTTTGATAGATTAATGTGGGTGAGGGTTCATGTCTGGAGTATATGTCAGACATGTTAAAACACAGCAAAGTGTGTGAGTGATGGGCACCCAGTGTAGGTGTATGGCAACTGTTGCCGATATGCATACAGACACCTTCTTGTTTAGGTGATACACCGAGGGACTGCAGAATACCTTTGGAAATGTGAATATCACAGGAAAGACAAGATAACACTTGTCCACATGTACACACCATTACCCGTTCTATGTGATGGGTGCTACCACCTACATGGTACTGTTGGAATACTATGTTAACTTCATGCCGATGCCAATGCCACAGTTGTGTTACAGCAATGCAGCATGGCTTGGAAAACAGGTATCTGTCCGTATGATACCCTTGTGGTGGTTAGGTGTGTCATGTGTAGAATGCATTGTAGGCCACTGTATGTATTTGCAGTCGTGGATGGACATATCCGTAGTGTGTTGGCATGTACGTGAGACTGCTGTATGCCAAAGAGTATTGTTCCCAGGGATGTGTGTGGCTCAGTAAGAATGGCTACTGGTATAGTGTAGTACTGCAGGGATATCACTGACACCAGGTTCCTACATCTGTGTATCAGTTGAGGAGACACCATGTAATGACCACTGAATGTCAGGCTATGTAAGCTGTGTATACTACCAGAATGCAGACCATTGACATTTGGAAACCGTATCACCCACAGCATACTGTCAAACCATGTCATGTTCCATGCTAACCATGTTCATAAATGTACACCTGCAGCTCAGTGCTGCAAACATCACACATGTACTGTCCACACCCCAACACATGCAGGCACAGATACACACAACAGCCATGTGGCACATGTGCAGACAGTACACTTTGGGAATTAACACTGGTGTATACAAAACTGCAATGACAAACATAGGTAATGCATCATGCATGCTCGAATATACCCACAACAATATCATTACACTGTACTGTTAACAACATGATAATATTACTACAGTGCTATGCAGTCACCCTGTGCATCAGCACCATGCTACCCTGTTCCTGCATCAGTGTTACAGGTGGCAAGAGTTGGCACAGTTTCATCATATGCACAGGGTGTGTACTTGTTTTGCCAGAGTCTGCCATTGACACATCCAGTTAACATGTATGTATGTGTGTGTGTTAGTGAGGGACAACAGTACAACATGGAGCAATGTTGCTACAATGTGTGTGTGTATGTGTTAGCCCTAGGTGTTAGCATTATGTTTGTGTGTATGCATGCACACAGTTCCACCACGTGGCTGCCATATACGCGTGTTTGTGGACAGCCACAGACTGTACCTGCCAGGTCATACAGATCACTGTCTCTGGCCACGGACACGGTACCTGTGCCTGGCAGGGGTGCTACGGACAGTATCAGGTACTAAGCCAGACTGGGTACTGTCATCAGAAGCAGTGGGTTGTTGACTGGACACATGTCCCTGCTGGGACTGTCCAGAGCCATGTGCACGTGGTCTTCTCGGACGGTGTAATGACAGCACAGACCCAGCATTGCTGGGGCTGGTACTGGCACTATGGGAGTGGCTGCGGGTTTGTTGTAGTCAGCGACGACTGCCAGCTGATAATGTTGCAGGCATACGTCCACGTCGATGCCTCAACCGTCCTGCACTGTCCTGGCTCCTGGAAATGTAGTTGTGGAAGAGATCTATTGTGTCCCCCCAACGTCTATCAATGACCTCGCTGATGTTACGGATGGCAGACGCAACGTCACGCATAGTGTCATTCATAGCGGTGCGATGTGCTCTAAGCTCCCTCAGACCCTGTCTGCTGTACCGTTCCGTACGTGCCTGTGCCTGCATTACAGCCCTGAACATAGCTGAGGTTGAAAGACATCTGTGGGCACGTCTGCCAGGGGCAGTACGACCACGGATGCTCCCACGAGAACCCCTGGACATCTGCCTGTGTGGTACCATGTCAGGAATCTGGCCATGGCTGCTGTGAGGGGATGCATGTGCCAATGATACCACACTACCCTTGTCAATGCCCACTGTATGCTGTCCCTTAGCTAAGGACATTGGGGACAATGGATGTATAGGCAGGATGACTGTGTGCATTGATGGGGTTGACTGCTGTGTAGTGTCAATTGGCTGACCAACGACAGACCCTGTCACACCTCCCTGTGCCATTACACATGTATCATCATAATCACTATCCCCAGCAGTGGCTTCAGGTTCCCTGCTGCACTCCACCAGAGCAACATCAGAACCTGTGAGAGGAAGATAGGAAACACAGTTTACAAATGTGTACACAATATTAACACGCAGGCACACATGCACACAGGCACACAGGCACACAGGCGCACAGGCGCACAGGCGCACAAGCACACAGGCACACAAGCACACTCCTCAGTATAGCAGATGCAAGCACAGACACACCTGCAATCCAACACATACACAATACTGTTTTAGGGTGGGTGACAGTATCACAAGGAAAAACATCACTGCACACGTGTCAGCATGCAGACTGTGTTACACAGGAACATGCAGTGCAAGTGTAGACAACCCTTGTTAATAACAGTATACGTGTACTTGATGCTTCTGTGTAGTTGTTCAGTGATTGTCTCCACCCTGGGACACAATGTGTACAAGGACATAACAATGTTGTGCAAGTGTTACAAACTGTGGGTGCATATATTTGCACACACGTATACACACACACACACACACACACACACACACACACACACACACACACACACACACACACACACACACACAAAACACATGACAGTGCTACGCAATGACTGCTATGTGTACTTTTGTGGTCAGCAGAACTGGATGTGGTGTAGTAACATGAGCCATGATCATCATGCTTCTTGTGGTCAGTCAACAATAATAATGTGTGCCAGACAGGCAGCTAGCATGCTGTACCTGACGTGCAGTAACATGACTATATCCATAATTACACAGCCACTTGTTACATGGGTTTGTAAGGTGGCCAATAGTGAGCATTGCCTAACATGAATGAATTATTTGTTCAAGACTGTTGCACAAAGACATGATAGGCCTCTACCCCTTAGATATATTATGTGTGCTGTGTAGATGATGAGTGGGATACTAAAGGGTGGCCATACAGCAGGTGTCATAATTGGACATGTGTAGCAGGCTAAGGTGTAGTGTGTATGCCAAACGTGTGTGTTGTGTACATGTGTATCAGGTATGCCTATACAATGTCCAGTACTGTGTTGCCACACGTGTGTCATGCTCTGTGTATTGCATGTGAGTGAGGCAGCTATTGAGAATAATGGGATATGCATAGTCTCTCAGCAAACATGCACAGCATGCATTATGCGTAGGTGTGTTACATGTGCACAGACTACACCTCCATATGACATGCACATGTCATTAGCAATAGTATTGTTATTACACACTCACCAGCATGGATTGGCTGCCTTGCTGTCACTCCAGAGGGACCTGCAAAAATATGAGAGTAATTGCCAGTGGCCACAACTGTGCCATTGATACTGTGTGAGTATGATAAAGTACAGTAGTAGAACAGGTGGCTTTCACAGGTGTACAGATTATGCTC